>NC_054488.1:24138267-24175767 GCF_017639515.1 Carcharodon carcharias
TCTGTGTGCGTGTGTGAATCTGTGTGTGTGTCTGAGTGTATCTGTGTATGTGTGTGCGAGTGTGAATCTGTGTATGTGTGTGTGTGTGTGTGAATCTGTGTGTGTGTGTGTGAATCTTTGTATGTGTGCATGTGTGTGTGAATCTGTGCATGTGTGTGTGTGTGAATCTGTGTGTGTGTGAATCTGTGTATGTGTGTGTGTGAGAATAAATCTGTATGTGTGTGTGTGTGAATCTGTATGTGTGTGCATGTGAATCTGTGTATGTGTGTGTGTGTGAATCTGTGTGTGTGTGGGTGAATCTGTGTGCGTGTGTGTGTGTGTGTGTGAATCTGTGTGTGTGTATCTGTGTATGTGTGTGTGTGAATCTGTGTATGTGTGTGTGTGTGAATCTGTTTATGTGTGTGTGAATCTGTGTATGTGTGTGTGTGTTTGTGTGAATCTGTATGTGTGTGTGAATCTGTGTATGTGTGTTTGTGAATCTGTGTATGTGTGTGTGTGTGTGTGTGTGAATCGGTGTGTGTGTGTGTGTGTGAATCTGTGTGTGTGTGGCTGAATCTGTGTGCGTGTGTGTGTGTGTGTGTGAATCTGTGTGTGTGTGTGTATCTGTGTATGTGTGTGTGTGAATCTGTGTATGTGTGTGTGTGTGAATCTGTTTATGTGTGTGTGAATCTGTGTATGTGTGTGTGTGTTTGTGTGAATCTGTGTATGTGTGTGTGAATCTGTGTATGTGTGTGTGTGAATCTGTGTATGTGTGTGTGTGTGTGTGAATCGGTGTGTGTGTGTTTGGGTGTGTGAATCTCTGTGTGTGTGTGTGTGTGTGTGAATCTGTGTATGTGTATGTGTGTGAATCTGTGTATGTGTGTGTGTGTGCGTGTGTGTGAATCTGTGTGTGTGTGTGTGAATCTGAGTATGTGTGTGTGTGTGTGAATCTGTGTGTGTGTGTGTGTGTGTGTGAATCTGTGTGTGTGTGTGTGTGAATCTGTGTATGTGTGTGTGTGCGAATCTGTGTATGTGTGTGTGAATCTGTGTATGTGTGTGTGTGTGAATCTGTGTATGTGTGTGTGAATCTGTGTGTGTGTGTGTGTGTGAGTGAATCTGTGTATGTGTGTGTGTGTGTGTGAATCTGTGTGTGTGTGTGTGTGTATCTGTGTGTGAGTGTGAATCTGTGTATGTGTGTGTGTGCATCTGTGTATGTGTGTGTGTATGTGTTAGAATCTGTGTATGTGTGTGTGTGTGAATCTGTGTATGTGTGTGTGAATCTGGGTGTGTGTGTGAGTGAATCTGGGTGTGTGTGTGTGTGTGTGTGTGTGTGTGAATCTGTGTGTGTATGTGTGTGTGTGTGTGAATCTGCGTGTGTGTGTGTGAATCTGTGTATGTGTGTGTGTGAATCTATGTATGTATTTGTGTGTGTGTGTGTGAATCTGTGTGTGTGTGTGTGAATCTGTGTGTGTGTCTGAGTGTATCTGTGTATGTGTGTGCGAGTGTGAATCAGTGTATATGTGTGTGTGTGTGTGTGAATCTGTGTGTGTGTGTGTGAATCTTTGTATGTGTGCATGTGTGTGTGAATCTGTGCATGTGTGTGTGTGTGAATCTGTGTGTGTGTGTGAATCTGTGTATGTGTGTGTGTGTTTGTGTGAATCTGTGTATGTGTGTGTGAATCTGTGTATGTGTGTGTGTGAATCTGTGTATGTGTGTGTGTGTGTGAATCGGTGTGTGTGTGTGTGTGTGAATCTGTGTGTGTGTGGCTGAATCTGTGTGCGTGTGTGTGTGTGTGTGAATCTGTGTGTGTGTGTGTGTGTGTATCTGTGTATGTGTGTGTGTGAATCTGTGTATGTGTGTGTGTGTGAATCTGTTTATGTGTGTGTGAATCTGTGTATGTGTGTGTGTGTTTGTGTGAATCTGTGTATGTGTGTGTGAATCTGTGTATGTGTGTGTGTGAATCTGTGTATGTGTGTGTGTGTGTGTGTGAGAATCGGTGTGTGTGTGTGTGTGTGTGAATCTCTGTGTGTGTGTGTGTGTGTGTGTGAATCTGTGTATGTGTATGTGTGTGAATCTGTGTATGTGTGTGTGTGCGCGTGTGTTTGAATCTGTGTGTGTGTGTGTGAATCTGAGTATGTGTATGTGTGTGTGAATCTGTGTGTGTGTGTGAATCTGTGTATGTGTGTGTGAATGTGTGTGTGTGTGTGTCTGTGTGTGAGTGAATCTGTGTATGTGTGTGTGTGTGTGTGAATCTGTGTGTGTGTGTGTTTATCTGTGTGTGAGTGTGAATCTGTGTATGTGTGTGTGTGAATCTGTGTATGTGTGTGTGTATGTGTTAGAATCTGTGTATGTGTGTGTGTGTGAATCTGTGTATGTGTGTGTGAATCTGGGTGTGTGTGTGTGAGTGAATCTGGGTGTGTGTGTGTGTGTGTGTGTGTGTGAATCTGTGTGTGTATGTATGTGTGTGTGTGAATCTGCGTGTGTGTGTGTGAATCTGTGTATGTGTGTGTGTGAATCTATGTATGTATTTGTGTGTGTGTGAGTGTGTGTGTGTGTGAATCTGTGTGTGTGTGTGTGTGAATCTGTGTGTGTGTGTGCATCTGTGTGTGTGTGTGAATCTGTGTGTGTATGTGTGTGTGTGTGAGAATCTGTGTGTGTGTGTGTGAATCTGTGTATGTGTGTGTGTGAATCTATGTATGTGTGTGTGTGTGTGAATCTGTGTGTGTGTGTGAATCTGTGTGTGTGTGTGTGTGTGAGTGAAGCTGTGTGTGTCTGTGAATCTCTGTGTGTGTGTGTGTATGAATGTGTGTGTGTGTGTGTGTGTGAATCTGTGTGTGTGTGTGTGGGTGCATGTTGTATGTATGTGTGAATTTGTGTGTGTGTGAATCTGTGTGTGTGTGTGTGTGTGCGAGTGTGTGTGAGTGTGTGAATCTGTGTGCGTTTGTGTGCATCTGTGTATGTGTGTGAATCTGTGTATGTGTGTGTGTGTGTGAATCTGTGTGTGTGTGTATGTGTGTGTGTGAATCTGTGTGTGTGTGTGTGTGAATCTGTGTGTGTGCGTGAATCTCTCTATGCGTGTGTGTGTGTGTGTGTGTGTGTGAATCTGTGTCTGCGTGATTATGTGTGTGTGGGAATCTGTGTGTGTGTGTGTGTGAATCTGTGTGTGTGCGTGAATCTGTGTGTGTGTGTGGGTCTGTGTGTTAATATGTGTGTGCGTGTGAATCTGTGTGTGTGTGTGTGTCTGTGTGTTTGTGTGAATCTGTGTGTGTGTGTGTGTGCGTGTGTGAATCTGTGTGTGTGTGTGTGTGTGTGTGAATCTGTGTATGTGTGTGTGTGTGAATCTGTGTGTGTGTGTGAATCTGTGTGTGTGTCTGAGTGTATCTGTGTATGTGTGTGCGAGTGTGAATCTGTGTATATGTGTGTCTGTGTGTGTGAATCTGTGTGTGTGTGTGTGAATCTTTGTATGTGTGCATGTGTGTGTGAATCTGTGCATGTGTGTGTGTGTGAATCTGTGTGTGTGTGTGAATCTGTGTATGTGTGTGTGTGTGAATAAATCTGTGTGTGTGTGTGTGTGTGAATCTGTATGTGTGTGCATGTGAATCTGTGTATGTGTGTGTGTGAATCTGTGTGTGTGGGGGTGAATCTAAGAGCGTGTGTGTGTGTGTGTGAATCTGTGTGTGTGTGTATCTGTGTATGTGTGTGTGTGAATCTGTGTATGTGTGTGTGTGTGAATCTGTTTATGTGTGTGTGAATCTGTGTATGTGTGTGTGTGTTTGTGTGAATCTGTGTATGTGTGTGTGAATCTGTGTATGTGTGTGTGTGAATCTGTGTATGTGTGTGTGTGTGTGTGTGTGTGAATCGGTGTGTGTGTGTGTGTGTGTGTGAATCTGTGTATGTGTATGTGTGTGAATCTGTGTATGTGTGTGTGTGTGCGTGTGTGTGAATCTGTGTGTGTGTGTGTGAATCTGAGTATGTGTGTGTGTGTGAATCTGTGTGTGTGTGTGTGTGTGAATCTGTGTGTGTGTGTGTGTGAATCTGTGTATGTGTGTGTGTGTGAATCTGTGTATGTGTGTGTGAATCTGTGTATATGTGTGTGTGTGAATCTGTGTATGTGTGTGCGTGTGTGTGTGAATCTGTGTGTGTGTGTGTGTGTGAATCTGTGTGTGTGTGTGTGTGTGTGTGAATCTACGTATGTGTGTATGTGTGAATCTGTGTATGTGTGTGCGTGTGAATATATGTATATGTGTGTGTGAATCTGTATATGCATGTGTGTGTGTGAATCAATGTATATGTGTGTGTCAATCTGTGTATGAGTGTGTGTGAATCTGTGTGTGGGTGTGTGTGAATCTGCGTGTGTGTGTGTGTGTGAATATGTGTGTGTGTGTGTGTCAATCTGTGTATGTGTGTCTGTGAATCTGTGTGTGTGTGTGTGAATCTGTGTATGTGTGTGTGTGTGAATCTGTGTATGCGAGTGTGAATCTGTGTATGTGTGTGTGTGTGTGTGTGAATCTGTGTATGTGTGTGTGTGTGTGTGAATCTGGGTGTGTGTGTGTGTGTGAACCTGTGTGTGTGTGTGTGTGAATCTGTGTATGTGTGTGTGTGTGAATCTGTGTACGTGTGTGCGTGTGTGAATCTGTGTGCATGTGTGTGTGTGTGTGAATCTGTGTGTGTATGAGTGTGTGTGTGTGAATCTGTGTGTGTGTGCGTGTGTATGTGAATCTGTGTGTGTGTGTGTGTGTGTGTGTGTGTGAATCTGTGTCTGCGTGATTATGTGTGTGTGGGAATCTGTGTGTGTGTGTATCTGTGTATGTGTGTGTGTGAATCTGTGTATGTGTGTGTGTGTGAATCTGTTTATGTGTGTGTGAATCTGTGTATGTGTGTGTGTGTTTGTGTGAATCTGTGTATGTGTGTGTGAATCTGTGTATGTGTGTGTGTGAATCTGTGTATGTGTGTGTGTGCGCGTGTGTTTGAATCTGTGTGTGTGTGTGTGAATCTGAGTATGTGTATGTGTGTGTGAATCTGTGTGTGTGTGTGTGAATCTGTGTATGTGTGTGTGAATCTGTGTGTGTGTGTGTGTGTGTGTGTGAGTGAATCTGTGTATGTGTGTGTGTGTGTGTGAATCTGTGTGTGTGTGTGTTTATCTGTGTGTGAGTGTGAATCTGTGTATGTGTGTGTGTGAATCTGTTTATGTGTGTGTGTATGTGTTAGAATCTGTGTATGTGTGTGTGTGTGAATCTGTGTATGTGTGTGTGAATCTGGGTGTGTGTGTGTGAGTGAATCTGGGTGTGTGTGTGTGTGTGTGTGTGTGTGTGAATCTGTGTGTGTATGTGTGTGTGTGTGTGAATCTGCGTGTGTGTGTGTGAATCTGTGTATGTGTGTGTGTGAATCTATGTATGTATTTGTGTGTGTGTGAGTGTGTGTGTGTGTGAATCTGTGTGTGTGTGTGTGTGAATCTGTGTGTGTGTGTGCATCTGTGTGTGTGTGTGAATCTGTGTGTGTATGTGTGTGTGTGTGAGAATCTGTGTGTGTGTGTGTGAATCTGTGTATGTGTGTGTGTGAATCTATGTATGTGTGTGTGTGTGTGAATCTGTGTGTGTGTGTGAATCTGTGTGTGTGTGTGTGTGTGAGTGAAGCTGTGTGTGTCTGTGAATCTCTGTGTTTGTGTGTGTATGAATGTGTGTGTGTGTGTGTGTGTATGAATCTGTGAGTGTGTGTGTGGGTGCATGTTGTATGTATGTGTGAATTTGTGTGTGTGTGAATCTGTGTGTGTGTGTGTGTGTGCGAGTGTGTGTGAGTGTGTGAATCTGTGTGCGTTTGTGTGCATCTGTGTATGTGTGTGAATCTGTGTATGTGTGTGTGTGTGTGAATCTGTGTGTGTGTGTATGTGTGTGTGTGAATCTGTGTGTGTGTGTGTGTGTGAATCTGTGTGTGTGCGTGAATCTCTCTATGCGTGTGTGTGTGTGTGTGTGTGTGTGAATCTGTGTCTGCGTGATTATGTGTGTGTGGGAATCTGTGTGTGTGTGTGTGTGAATCTGTGTGTGTATGTATGTGTGTGTGTGAATCTGCGTGTGTGTGTGTGAATCTGTGTATGTGTGTGTGTGAATCTATGTATGTATTTGTGTGTGAGTGTGTGTGTGTGAATCTGTGTGTGTGTGTGTGTGTGTGTGAATCTGTGTGTGTGTGCATCTGTGTGTGTGTGTGAATCTGTGTGTGTATGTGTGTGTGTGTGAGAATCTGTGTGTGTGTGTGTGAATCTGTGTATGTGTGTGTGTGAATCTATGTATGTGTGTGTGTGTGTGAATCTGTGTGTGTGTGTGAATCTGTGTGTGTGTGTGTGTGTGTGAGTGAAGCTGTGTGTGTCTGTGAATCTCTGTGTTTGTGTGTGTATGAATGTGTGTGTGTGTGTGTGTGTATGAATCTGTGTGTGTGTGTGTGGGTGCATGTTGTATGTATGTGTGAATTTGTGTGTGTGTGAATCTGTGTGTGTGTGTGTGTGCGAGTGTGTGTGAGTGTGTGAATCTGTGTGCGTTTGTGTGCATCTGTGTATGTGTGTGAATCTGTGTATGTGTGTGTGTGTGTGAATCTGTGTGTGTGTGTATGTGTGTGTGTGAATCTGTGTGTGTGTGTGTGTGTGAATCTGTGTGTGTGCGTGAATCTCTCTATGCGTGTGTGTGTGCGTGTGTGTGTGTGAATCTGTGTCTGCGTGATTATGTGTGTGTGGGAATCTGTGTGTGTGTGTGTGTGAATCTGTGTGTGTGCGTGAATCTGTGTGTGTGTGTGGGTCTGTGTGTTAATATGTGTGTGCGTGTGAATCTGTGTGTGTGTGTGTGTCTGTGTGTTTGTGTGAATCTGTGTGTGTGTGTGTGTGCGTGTGTGAATCTGTGTGTGTGTGTGTGTGTGTGAATCTGTGTATGTGTGTGTGTGTGAATCTGTGTGTGTGTGTGAATCTGTGTGTGTGTCTGAGTGTATCTGTGTATGTGTGTGCGAGTGTGAATCTGTGTATATGTGTGTGTGTGTGTGTGAATCTGTGTGTGTGTGTGTGAATCTTTGTATGTGTGCATGTGTGTGTGAATCTGTGCATGTGTGTGTGTGTGAATCTGTGTGTGTGTGTGAATCTGTGTATGTGTGTGTGTGTGAATAAATCTGTGTGTGTGTGTGTGTGTGAATCTGTATGTGTGTGCATGTGAATCTGTGTATGTGTGTGTGTGTGAATCTGTGTGTGTGTGGGTGAATCTAAGAGCGTGTGTGTGTGTGTGTGTGAATCTGTGTGTGTGTGTATCTGTGTATGTGTGTGTGTGAATCTGTGTATGTGTGTGTGTGTGAATCTGTTTATGTGTGTGTGAATCTGTGTATGTGTGTGTGTGTTTGTGTGAATCTGTGTATGTGTGTGTGAATCTGTGTATGTGTGTGTGTGAATCTGTGTATGTGTGTGTGTGTGTGTGTGTGTGTGTGTGAATCGGTGTGTGTGTGTGTGTGTGTGTGAATCTGTGTATGTGTATGTGTGTGAATCTGTGTATGTGTGTGTGTGCGTGTGTGTGATTCTGTGTGTGTGTGTGTGAATCTGAGTATGTGTGTGTGTGTGAATCTGTGTGTGTGTGTGTGTGTGAATCTGTGTGTGCGTGTGTGTGAATCTGTGTATATGTGTGTGTGTGAATCTGTGTATGTGTGTGCGTGTGTGTGTGAATCTGTGTGTGTGTGTGTGTGTGAATCTGTGTGTGTGTGTGTGTGTGAATCTACGTATGTGTGTATGTGTGAATCTGTGTATGTGTGTGTGTGTGAATATATGTATATGTGTGTGTGAATCTGTATATGCATGTGTGTGTGTGAATCAATGTATATGTGTGTGTCAATCTGTGTATGAGTGTGTGTGAATCTGTGTGTGGGTGTATGAGAATCTGCATGTGTGTGTGTGTGAATATGTGTGTGTGTGTGTGTCAATCTGTGTATGTGTGTTTGTGAATCTGTGTGTGTGTGTGTGAATCTGTGTATGTGTGTGTGTGTGAATCTGTGTATGCGAGTGTGAATCTGTGTATGTGTGTGTGTGTGTGTGAATCTGTGTATGTGTGTGTGTGTGTGAATCTGTGTGTGTGTGTGTGTGTGTGTGTGAATCTGTGTGTGTGTGTGTGTGAATCTGTGTATGTGTGTGTGTGTGTGTGTGAATCTGTGTACGTGTGTGCGTGTGTGAATCTGCGTGCATGTGTGTGTGTGTGTGAATCTGTGTGTGTATGAGTGTGTGTGTGTGAATCTGTGTGTGTGTGCGTGTGTATGTGAATCTGTGTGCGTGTGTGTGTGTGTGTGTGAATCTGTGTGTGTGTGTGAATCTGTGTATGTGTGTGTGTGTGAATCTGTGTATGCGTGTGTGTGTGTGAATCTGTGTGTGTGTGTGTGTGTGTGTGAATCTGTGTGCATGCGTGTGTGTGTGTGTGTGTGAATCTGTGTGTGTATGTGTGTGTGTGTGTGTGAATCTGTGTGTGTGTGTGAATCTGTGTGTGTGTGTGTGTGTGTGTGTGTGAATCTGTTTATGTGTGTGTGTGTCTGTGTGTGAATCTGTGTGTGTGTGTGTGTGTGAATCTGTGTGTGAGTGTGTATCTGTGTATGTGTATGCTTGCGAATCTGTGTATGTGTGTGTGTGTATGGGTTTGAATCTATGTATGTGTGTGTGTATGTATGTGTGTGTGAATCTGTGTATGGGTTTGTGTGTGAATCTGTGTATGTGTGTGTGTGTGTGTGTGTGAATCTGTGTGTGTGTGTGTGTATGAATCTGTGTATGTGTGTGTGTGTGAATCTGTGTATGTGTGTGTGTGTCTGTGTGTGTATCTGTGTATGTGTGTGCATGTGTGAATCTGTGTATGTGTGTGTGTGTATGTGTGAATCGGTGTGTGTGTGTGTGTGAATCTTTGTATGTTTGCATCTGTGTGTGAATCTGTGTATGTGTGTGTGTGTGATTCTGTGTGTGTGTGTGTTTGAATCTGTGTATGTGTGTGTTTGTGTGTGTGAATCTGTGTGTGTGTGTGTGTGTGAAGCTGTGTGTGTGTGTGAATCTGTGTGTGTGTGAATCTGTGTGTGTGTGTGCGTGTGAATTTGTGTGCTTGTGTGTGTGTGAATCTGTGCATGTGTGTGTGTGTGTGTGTGTGTGTGTGAATCTGTGTGTGTGTGTGTGTGTGTATGAATCTGTGTATGTGTGTGTGTGTGAATCTGTGTGTGTGTGTGTGTCTGAGTATATCTGTGTATGTGTGTGCGAGTGTGAATCTGTGTATGTGTGTGTGTGTGTGTGAATCTGTGTGTGTGTGTGTGAATCATTGTATGTGTGCATGTGTGTGTGAATCTGTGCATGTGTGCGTGTGAATAAATCTGTGCGTGTGTGTGTGTGTGAATCTGTATGTGTGTGCATGTGAATCTGTGTATGTGTGTGTGTGTGAATCTGTGTGTGTGTGGCTGAATCTGTGTGCGTGTGTGTGTGTGTGTGAATCTGTGTGTGTGTGTGTATCTGTGTATGTGTGTGTGTGAATCTGTGTATGTGTGTGTGTGTGAATCTGTTTATGTGTGTGTGAATCTGTGTATGTGTGTGTGTGTTTGTGTGAATCTGTGTATGTGTGTGTGAATCTGTGTATGTGTGTGTGTGAATCTGTGTATGTGTGTGTGTGTGTGTGTGTGTGTGTGAAATGGTGTGTGTGTGTGTGTGTGAATCTCTGTGTGTGTGTGTGTGTGTGTGTGAATCTAGTATGTGTATGTGTGTGAATCTGTGTATGTGTGTGTGTGTGCGTGTGTGTGAATCTGTGTGTGTGTGTGTGAATCTATGTATGTAAGTGTGTGTGTGTGTGAATCTGTGTGTGTGTGTGTGAAGCTGTGTGTGTCCGTGAATCTGTGTGTGTGTGTGTGTATGAATGTGTGTGTGTGTGAATCTGTGTGTGTGTGTGTGTGTGTGTGTGTATGTTGTATGTATGTGTGAATTTGTGTGTGTGTGTGAATCTGTGTGTGTGTGTGTGTGCGAGTGTGCGTGAGTGTGTGAATCTGTGTGCGTGTGTGTGAATCTGTGTATGTGTGTGAATCTGTGTATGTGTGTGTGTGTGTGTGTGAATCTGTGTGTGTGTATGTGTGTGTGTGAATCTGTGTGTGTGTTTGTGAATCTGTGTGTGTGCGTGAATCTCTCTATGCGTGTGTGTGTGTGTGTGTGTGTGTGTGTGAATCTGTGTATGTGTGTGTGTGTGTGTGTGAATCTGTGTGTGTGTGTATGTGTGTGTGTGAATCTGTCTGTGTGTGTGTGTGAATCTGTGTGTGTGCGTGAATTTCTCTATGCGTGTGTGTGTGTGTGTGTGTGAATCTGTGTCTGCGTGATTATGTGTGTGTGGGAATCTGTGTGTGTGTGTGTGTGTGAATCTGTGTGTGTGTGTGTGTGTGTGTGAATCTGTGTATGTGTGTGTGTGTGTGAATCTGTGTGTGTGTGTGAATCTGTGTGTGTGTGTGTGTGTGAATCTGTGTATGTGTGTGCGTGTATGAATCTGTGTATGTGTGTGAGTGTGTGTGTGTGTGAATCTGTGTATGTGTGTGTGTGTGAATCTGTGTATGTGTGTGTGTATGTGTTAGAATCTGTGTATGTGTGTGTGTGAATCTGTGTATGTGTGTGTGAATCTGGGTGTGTGTGTGTGTGTGAGTGAATCTGTGTATGTGTGTGTGTGTGAATCTGTGTGTGTGTGTGAGTGTGTAACTGTGTGTGTGTGTGTGAATCTGTGTATGTGTGTGTGTGTGAATCTGTGTATGTCTGTGTGTGTGTGTGTGTGTGTGAATCTGTGTGTGTGTGTGTGTGTGTGAATCTGTGTGTGTGTGTGTATGAATCTGTGTATGTGTGTGTGTGTGAATCTGTGTGTGTGTGTGAATCTGTGTGCATGTGTGTGTGAATCTGTGTATGTGTGTGTGTGTGTTTGAGTGAATCTGTGTGTGTGTGTGAATCTCTGTGTGTGTGTGTGTATGAATGTGTGTGTGTGTGTGTGTGTGAATCTGTGTACGTGTGTATGTGTGTGAATCTCTGTGTGTGTGTGTGTGTTAATCTGTGTATGTGTGTGTGTGTGAATCTGTGTGTGTGCGAATCTGTGTGTGTGTGTCTGTGAATCTGTGCGTGTATGTGTGTGTGTGTGTGTGTGTGTGAATCTGCGTGTGTGTGAATCTGTGTGCGTGTGTGTGTGTGAATTTGTGTGCTTGTGTATGTGTGAATCTGTGTGTGTGTGTGAATCTGCGTGTGTGTGAATCTGTCTGCGTGTGTGTGTGTGAATTTGTGTGCTTGTGTGTGTGTGAAGCTGTGTGTGTGTGTGAATCTGTGTGTGTGTGAATCTGTGTGCGTGTGTGTGTGTGAATTTGTGTGCTTGTGTGTGTGTGAATCTGTGTGTGTGTGTGTATCTGTGTATGTGTGTGTGTGAATCTGTGTATGTGTGTGAATCTGTTTATGTGTGTGTGAACCTGTGTATGTGTATGTGTGTGTGTGAATCTGGGTATGTGTGTGTGTGAATCTATGCATGTGTGTGAGTGTGTGTGTGTGTGTGTGTGTGAATCTGTGTGTGTGTGTGTGTATGAATCTGTGTATGTGTGTGTGTGTGAATCTGTGTGTGTGTGTGTGTGTCTGAGTGTATCTGTGTATGTGTGTGCGAGTGTGAATCTGTGTATGTGTGTGTGTGCGTGTGAATCTGTGTGTGTGTGTGTGAATCTTTGTATGTGTGCATGTGTGTGTGAATCTGTGCATGTGTGTGTGTGTGAATCTGAGTGTGTGTGTGTGAATCTCTGTGTGTGTGTGTGTGTATGAATGTGTGTGTGTGTGAATCTGTGTGTGTGCGTGAATCTGTGTGTGTGTGTGTGAATCTGTGTGTGTATGTGTGTGTGTGTGAATCTGTGTGTGTGTGTGTGAATCTGTGTATGTTTGTGTGTGAATCTATGTATGTGTTTGTGCGTGTGAATCGGTGTGTGTGTGAATCTGTGTTTGTGTGTGTGTGTGAAGCTGTGTGTGTGTGTGAATCCCTGTGTGTGTGTGTATGAATGAGTGTGTGTGTGTGAATCTGTGTGTGTGTGTGTGTGTGAGAGTGTGTGTGAGTGTGTGAATCTGTGTGCGTGTGTGTGTGTGTGAATCTGTGTAAGTGTGTGAATCTGTGTATGTGTGTGTGTGTGTGTGAATCTGTGTCTGCGTGAGTATGTGTGTGTGTGAATCTGTGTGTGTGTGTGTGTGAATCTGTGTGTGCGCATGAATCTGTGTGTGTGTGTGTCTGTGTGTTAATATGTGTGTGCGTGTGAATCTGTGTGTGTGTGTGTGTCTGTGTGTTTGTGTGAATCTGTGTGTGTGTGTGCGTGTGAATGTGTGTGTGTGTGTGTGTTTGAATCTGTGTGTGTGTGAATCTGTGTGTGTGTTTGTGTGAATCTGTGTATGTGTGTGCTTGTGTGAATCTGTGTATGTGTGTGTGTGTGTGAATCTGTGTGTGTGTGAGTGTGTGAATCTGTGTATGTGTGTGTGTATGTGTTAGAATCTGTGTGTGTGTGTGTGTATCTGTGTGTGAGTGTGAATCAGTGTATGTGTGTGCGTGTGAATCTGTGTATGTGTGTGTGTGAATCTATGTATGTGTGTGTGTGTGTGTGAATCTGTGTGTGTGTGTGAATCTGTGTGTGTGTGTGTGAAGCTGTGTGTGTCTGTGAATCTCTGTGTGTGTGTGTGTGTATGAATGTGTGTGTGTGTGAATCTGTGTGTGTGTGTGTGTGTGTGTATGTTGTATGTATGTGTGAATTTGTGTGTGTGTGAATCTGTGTGTGTGTGTGTGCGAGTGTGTGTGAGTGTGTGAATCTGTGTGTGTGTGTGTGAATCTGTGTATGTGTGTGAATCTGTGTATGTGTGTGTGTGTGCGTGTGAATCTGTGTGTGTGTGTGTGTATGTGTGTGTGTGAATCTGTGTATGTGTGTGTGAATCTGTGTGTGTGCGTGAATCTCTCTATGCGTGTGTGTGTGTGTGAATCTGTGTATGTGTGTGTGTGTGTGTGTGTGAATCTGTGTGTGTGTGTGTGTGTGTGTGAATCTCTGTGTGTGTGTGTGGGAATCTGTGTGTGTGCGTGAATTTCTCTATGCGTGTGTGTGTGTGTGTGTGTGAATCTGTGTCTGCGTGATTATGTGTGTGTGGGAATCTGTGTGTGTGTGTGTGTGAATCTGGGTGTGTGCGTGAATCTGTGTGTGTGTGTGGGTCTGTGTGTTAATATGTGTGTGTGTGTGAATCTGTGTATGTGTGTGCGTGTGTGAATCTGTGTTTGTGTGTGTGTGTGTGTGTGTGTGAATCTGTGTGTGTGTGAGTGTGTGAATCTGTGTATGTGTGTGTGTATGTGTTAGAATCTGTGTGTGTGTGTGTGTATCTGTGTGTGAGTGTGAATCAGTGTATGTGTGTGCGTGTGAATCTGTGTATGTGTGTGTGTGAATCTATGTATGTGTGTGTGTGTGTGAATCTGTGTGTGTGTGTGAATCTGTGTGTGTGTGTGTGAAGCTGTGTGTGTCTGTGAATCTCTGTGTGTGTGTGTGTGTATGAATGTGTGTGTGTGTGAATCTGTGTGTGTGTGTGTGTGTGTATGTTGTATGTATGTGTGAATTTGTGTGTGTGTGTGAATCTGTGTGTGTGTGTGTGTGCGAGTGTGTGTGAGTGTGTGAATCTGTGTGCGTGTGTGTGAATCTGTGTATGTGTGTGAATCTGTGTGTGTGTGTGTGTGTGTGTGAATCTGTGCGTGTGTGTGTATGTGTGTGTGTGAATCTGTGTATGTGTGTGTGAATCTGTGTGTGTGCGTGAATCTCTCTATGCGTGTGTGTGTGTGTGTATGTGTGTGAATCTGTGTATGTGTGTGTGTGTGTGTGAATCTGTGTGTGTGTGTGTGTGTGTGTGTGAATCTGTGTGTGTGTGTGTGTGAATCTGTGTGTGTGCGTGAATTTCTCTATGCGTGTGTGTGTGTGTGTGTGTGTGTGAATCTGTGTCTGCGTGATTATGTGTGTGTGGGAATCTGTGTGTGTGTGTGTGTGAATCTGTGTGTGTGCGTGAATTTCTCTATGCGTGTGTGTGTGTGTGTGTGAATCTGTGTCTGCGTGATTATGTGTGTGTGGGAATCTGTGTGTGTGTGTGTGTGAATCTGTGTGTGTGCGTGAATCTGTGTGTGTGTGTGGGTCTGTGTGTTAATATATGTGTGCGTGTGAATCTGTGTGTGTGTGTGTCTGTGTGTTTGTGTGAATCTGTGTGTGTGTGTGTGTGTGCGTGTGAATGTGTGTGTGTGTGTGTGTGTGTGTGTGAATCAGTGTGTGTGCGTGTGTGTGTGTGAATCTGTGTGTGTGTGCGTGTGCGTGAATCTGTGTGTGTGTGTGTGTGTGTGAATCTGTGTATGTGTGTGTGTGAATCTGTGTGTGTGTGTGAATCTGTGTGTGTGTGTGTGTGTGAATCTGTGTATGTGTGTGCGTGTGTGAATCTGTGTATGTGTCTGTGTGTGTGAATCTGTGTGTGTGTGTGAATCTGTGTGTGTGTGTGTGTGTGTGAATCTGTGTATGTGTGTGCGTGTGTGAATCTGTGCATGTGTGTGTGTGTGTGTGTGAATCTGTGTGTGTGTGTGTGTGTGTGTGTGTGTGTGTGTGAATCTATGTATGTGTGTGTGTATGTGTTAGAATCTGTGTATGTGTGTTTGTGAATCTGTGTATGTGTGTGTGAATCTGGGTGTGTGTGTGTGTGTGAGTGAATCTATGTATGTGTGTGTTTGTGTCTGTGTGTGTGAATCTGTGTGTGTGTGAGTGTGTATCTGTGTGTCTGTGTGTGAATCTGTGTATGTGTGTGTGTGTGAATCTGTGTATGTCTGTGTGTGTGTGTGTGTGTGTGTGAATCTGTGTGTGTGTGTGTGTGTGTGAATCTGTGTGTGTGTGTGTATGAACCTGTGTAGGTGTGTGTGTGTGAATCTGTGTGTGTGTGTGAATCTGTGTGTGAGTGTGTATCTGTGTATGTGTATGTGTGTGTGTGTGTGTGAGAATCTGTGTACGTGTGTGAATCTGTGTGTGTGTGTGTGTGTGTGTGTGTGAATCTGTGTGCATGTGTGTGTGACTCTGTGTATGTGTGTGTGTGTGTTTGAGTGAATCTGTGTGCGTGCGTGAATCTCTGTGTGTGTGTGTGTATGAATGTGTGTGTGTGTGTGTGTGTGTGTGAATCTGTGTACGTGTGTATGTGTGTGAATCTGTGTGTGTGTGTCTGTGTTAATCTGTGTATGTGTGTGTGTGTGAATCTGTGTGTGTGCGAATCTGTGTATGAGTGTGTGTGAATCTGTGCGTGTATGTGTGTGTGTGTGTGTGTGAATCTGCGTGTGTGTGAATCCGTGTGCGTGTGTGTGTGTGAATTTGTGTGCTTGTGTGTGTGTGAATCTGTGTGTGTGTGTGAATCTGCGTGTGTGTGAATCTGTGTGCGTGTGTGTGTGTGAATTTGTGTGCTTGTGCGTGTGTGAAGCTGTGTGTGTGTGTGAATCTGTGTGTGTGTGAATCTGTGTGCGTGTGTGTGTGTGAATTTGTGTGCTTGTGTGTGTGTGAATCTGTGTGTGTGTGTGTATCTGTGTATGTGTGTGTGTGAATCTGTGTATGTGTGTGAATCTGTTTATGTGTGTGTGAATCTGTGTGTGTGTGTGTGTGTGTGTGAATCTGTGTGTGTGTGTGTGAGTGTGAATCTGTGTGTGTGTGTGTATGAACCTGTGTAGGTGTGTGTGTGTGAATCTGTGTGTGTGTGTGAATCTGTGTGTGAGTGTGTATCTGTGTATGTGTATGTGTTTGTGTGTGTGTGAGAATCTGTGTACGTGTGTGAATCTGTGTGTGTGTGTGTGTGTGTGTGAATCTGTGTGCATGTGTGTGTGAATCTGTGTATGTGTGTGTGTGTGTTTGAGTGAATCTGTGTGCGTGCGTGAATCTGTGTGTGTGTGTGTGTATGAATGTGTGTGTGTGTGTGTGTGTGTGAATCTGTGTACGTGTGTATGTGTGTGAATCTGTGTGTGTGTGTCTGTGTTAATCTGTGTATGTGTGTGTGTGTGAATCTGTGTGTGTGCGAATCTGTGTATGTGTGTGTGTGAATCTGTGCGTGTATGTGTGTGTGTGTGTGTGTGAATCTGCGTGTGTGTGAATCCGTGTGCGTGTGTGTGTGTGAATTTGTGTGCTTGTGTGTGTGTGAATCTGTGTGTGTGTGTGAATCAGCGTGTGTGTGAATCTGTGTGCGTGTGTGTGTGTGAATTTGTGTGCTTGTGCGTGTGTGAAGCTGTGTGTGTGTGTGAATCTGTGTGTGTGTGAATCTGTGTGCGTGTGTGTGTGTGAATTTGTGAGCTTGTGTGTGTGTGAATCTGTGTGTGTGTGTGTATCTGTGTATGTGTGTGTGTGTGAATCTGTGTGTGTGTGTGTATCTGTGTATGTGTGTGTGTGAATCTGTGTGTGTGTCTGAGTGTATCTGTGTATGTGTGTGCGAGTGTGAATCTGTGTATATGTGTGTGTGTGTGTGTGTGAATCTGTGTGTGTGTGTGTGAATCTTTGTATGTGTGCATGTGTGTGTGAATCTGTGCATGTGTGTGTGTGTGAATCTGTGTGTGTGTGTGAATCTCTGTGTGTATGTGTGTGTGTATGAATGTGTGTGTGTGTGAATCTGTGTGTGTGCGTGAATCTGTGTGTGTGTGTGTGAATCTGTGTGTGTATGTGTGTGTGTGTGTGTGTGAATCTGTGTGTGTGTGTGTGAATCTGTGTATGTTTGTGTGTGAATCTATATATGTGTGTGTGTGTGTGAAACGGTGTGTGTGTGAATCTGTGTTTGTGTGTGTGTGTGAAGCTGTGTGTGTGTGTGAATCTCTGTGTGTGTGTGTATGAATGAGTGTGTGTGTGTGAATCTGTGTGTGTGTGTGTGTGAGAGTGTGTGTGAGTGTGTGAATCTGTGTGCGTGTGTGTGAATCTGTGTAAGTGTGTGAATCTGTGTATGTGTGTGTGTGTGTGTGAATCTGTGTCTGCATGAGTATGTGTGTGTGTGAATCTGTGTGTGTGTGTGAATCTGTGTGTGTGCGTGAATATGTGTGTGTGTGTGTCTGTGTGTTAATATGTGTGTGCGTGTGAATCTGTGTGTGTGCGTGTGTCTCTGTGTTTGTGTGAATCTGTGTGTGTGTGTGCATGTGAATGTGTGTGTGTGTGTGTGTGTGTGTTTGAATCTGTGTGTGTGTGTGAATCTGTGTGTGTGTTTGTGTGAATCTGTGTATTTGTGTGCTTGTGTGAATCTGTGTATGTGTGTGTGTGTGTGAATCTGTGTGTGTGTGAGTGTGTGAATCTGTGTATGTGTGTGTGTATGTGTTAGAATCTGTGTGTGTGTGTGTATCTGTGTGTGAATGTGAATCAGTGTATGTGTGTGCGTGTGAATCTGTGTATGTGTGTGTGTATGTGTTAGAATCTGTGTATGTGTGTGTGTGTGAATCTGTGTATGTGTGTGTGTATGTGTTAGAATCTGTGTATGTGTGTTTGTGAATCTGTGTATGTGTGTGTGAATCTGGGTGTGTGTGTGTGTGTGAGTGAATCTGTGTATGTGTGTGTGTGTGTGTGTGTGAATCTGTGTGTGTGTGAGTGTGTATCTGTGTGTGTGTGTGTGTGTGAATCTGTGTATGTGTGTGTGTGTGAATCAGTGTATGTCTGTGTGTGTGTATGTGTGTGTGAATCTGTGTGTGTGTGTGTGTGTGTGTGAATCTGTGTGTGTGTGTGTATGAACCTGTGTAGGTGTGTGTGTGTGAATCTGTGTGTGTGTGTGAATCTGTGTGTGAGTGTGTATCTGTGTATGTGTATGTGTGTGTGTGTGTGTGTGAGAATCTGTGTACGTGTGTGAATCTGTGTATGTGTGTGTGTGTGAATCAGTGTATGTCTGTGTGTGTGTGTGTGTGTGTGAATCTGTGTGTGTGTGTGTGTGTGTGTGTGTGAATCTGTGTGTGTGTGTGTATGAACCTGTGTAGGTGTGTGTGTGTGAATCTGTGTGTGTGTGTGAATCTGTGTGTGAGTGTGTATCTGTGTATGTGTATGTGTGTGTGTGTGTGTGTGAGAATCTGTGTACGTGTGTGAATCTGTGTGTGTGTGTGTGTGTGTGTGAATCTGTGTGCATGTGTGTGTGAATCTGTGTATGTGTGTGTGTGTGTTTGAGTGAATCTGTGTGTGTGTGTGAATCTCTGTGTGTGTGTGTGTATGAATGTCTGTGTGTGTGTGTGTGTGAATCTGTGTACGTGTGTATGTGTGTGAATCTGTGTGTGTGTGTCTGTGTTAATCTGTGTATGTGTGTGTGTGTGAATCTGTGTGTGTGCGAATCTGTGTATGTGTGTGTGAATCTGTGCGTGTATGTGTGTGTGTGTGTGTGTGTGTGTGAATCTGCGTGTGTGTGAATCCGTGTGCGTGTGTGTGTGTGAATTTGTGTGCTTGTGTGTGTGTGAATCTGTGTGTGTGTGTGAATCTGCGTGTGTGTGAATCTGTGTGCGTGTGTGTGTGTGAATTTGCGTGCTTGTGTGTGTGTGAATCTGTGTGTGTGTGTGTATCTGTGTATGTGTGTGTGTGAATCTGTGTATGTGTGTGAATCTGTTTATGTGTGTGTGAATCTGTGTATGTGTATGTGTGTGTGTGAATCTGGGTATGTGTGTGTGTGAATCTGTGCATGTGTGTGTGTGTGTGTGTGTGTGAATCTGTGTGTGTGTCTGAGTGTACCTGTGTATGTGTGTGCGAGTGTGAATCTGTGTATGTGTGTGTGTGTGTAAATCTGTGCGTGTGTGTGTGTGAATCTTTGTATGTGTGCATGTGTGTGTGAATCTGTGCATGTGTGTGTGTGTGAATCTGTGTGTGTGTGTGAATCTCTGTGTGTATGTGTGTGTGTATGAATGTGTGTGTGTGTGAATCTGTGTGTGTGCGTGAATCTGTGTGTGTGTGTGTGAATCTGTGTGTGTATGTGTGTGTGTGTGTGTGTGAATCTGTGTGTGTGTGTGTGAATCTGTGTATGTTTGTGTGTGAATCTATGTATGTGTGTGTGTGTGTGAATCGGTGTGTGTGTGAATCTGTGTTTGTGTGTGTGTGTGAAGCTGTGTGTGTGTGTGAATCTCTGTGTGTGTGTGTATGAATGAGTGTGTGTGTGTGAATCTGTGTGTGTGTGTGTGTGAGAGTGTGTGTGAGTGTGTGAATCTGTGTGCATGTGTGTGAATCTGTGTATGTGTGTGTGTGTGTGAATCTGTGTCTGCGTGAGTATGTGTGTGTGTGAATCTGTGTGTGTGTGTGTGTGAATCTGTGTGTGTGCGTGAATATGTGTGTGTGTGTGTCTGTGTGTTAATATGTGTGTGCGTGTGAATCTGTGTGTGTGCGTGTGTCTGTGTGTTTGTGTGAATCTGTGTGTGTGTGTGCATGTGAATGTGTGTGTGTGTGTGTGTGTGTGTGTTTGAATCTGTGTGTGTGTGTGAATCTGTGTGTGTGTTTGTGTGAATCTGTGTATGTGTGTGCTTGTGTGAATCTGTGTATGTGTGTGTGTGTGTGTGAATCTGTGTGTGTGTGAGTGTGTGAATCTGTGTATGTGTGTGTATGTGTTAGAAGCTGTGTGTGTGTGTGTGTATCTGTGTGTGAATGTGAATCAGTGTATGTGTGTGCGTGTGAATCTGTGTATGAGTGTGTGTATGTGTTAGAATCTGTGTATGTGTGTGTGTGTGAATCTGTGTATGTGTGTGTGAATCTGGGTGTGTGTGTGTGAGTGAATCTGTGTATGTGTGTGTGTGTGTGTGTGAATCTGTGTGTGTATGTGTGTGTGTGTGTGAATCTGCGTGTGTGTGTGTGAATCTGTGTATGTGTGTGTGTGAATCTATGTATGTATGTGTGTGTGTGTGTGTGTGTGAATCTGTGTGTGTGTGAATCTGTGTGTGTGTGTGTGTATCTGTGTGTGTGTGTGTGAGAGAATGAATCTGTGTGTGTGTGAATCTCTGTGTGTGTGTGTGTGTGTATGTGTGAATATGTGTGTGTGTGAATCTGTGTGTGTGTGTGTGAATCTGTGTGTGTATGTGTGTCTGTGTGTGAATCTGAGTGTGTGTGTGTGAATCTGTGTATGTGTGTGTGTGAATCTATGTATGTGTGTGTTTGTGTGTGAATCTGTGTGTGTGTGTGAATCTGTGTGTGTGTGTGTGAAGCTGTGTGTGTCTGTGAATCTCTGTGTGTGTGTGTATGAATGTGTGTGTGTGTGAATCTGTGTGTGTGTGTGTGTGTGTGTGTGTATGTTGTATGTATGTGTGAATTTGTGTGTGTGTGTGAATCTGTGTGTGTGTGTGTGTGCGAGTGTGTGTGTGTGTGCGAGTGTGTGTGTGTGTGTGATTCTGTCTGTGTGTGTATGTGTGTGTGTGAATCTGTGTGTGTGTGTGTGAATCTGTGTGTGTGCGTGAATTTCTCTATGCGTGTGTGTGTGTGTGTGTGTGAATCTGTGTCTGCGTGATTATGTGTGTGTGGGAATCTGTGTGTGTGTGTGTGTGTGAATCTGTGCGTGTGCATGAATCTGTGTGTGTGTGTGGGTCTGTGTGTTCATATGTGTGTGCGTGTGAATCTGTGTGTGTGTGTGTGTGCGTGTGAATGTGTGTGTGTGTGTGTGTGTGTGTGAATCTGTGTGTGTGTGTGTGTGTGAATCTGTGTGTGTGTGTGTGTGTGTGTGAATCTGTGTGTGTGTGTGTGTATCTGTGTATGTGTGTGTGTGTGTGAATCTGTGTGTGTGTGTGAATCTGTATCTGTGTGTGTGTGTGTGAATCTGTGTATGTGTGTGTGTGTGAATCTGTGTATGTCTGTGTGTGTGCGTGTGTGTGTGAATCTGTGTGTGTATGTGTGTGTGTGAATCTGTGTGTGTGTGTATGAATCTGTGTATGAGTGGGTGTGTGACTCTGTGTGTGTGTGAATCTGTGTGTGAGTGTGTATCTGTGTATGTGTATGTGTGTGTGTGTGTGTGTGTGTGTGTGAATCTGTGTGTGTGTGTGTGTGTGTGTGTGAATCTGTGTATGTGTGTGTGTGTGTTTGAGTGATTCTGTGTGTGTGTGTGAATCTCTGTGTGTGTGTGTGTGTATGAATGTGTGTGTGTGTGTGTGTGTGAATCTGTGTACGTGTGTATGTGTGTGAATCTGTGTGTGTGTGTGTGTGTTAATCTGTGTATGTGTGTGTGTGTGAATCTGTGTGTGTGCGAATCTGTGTGTGTGTGTGTGTGAATCTGTGCGTGTATGTGTGTGTGTGTGTGTGTGTGTGTGTGAATCTGCGTGTGTGTGAATCCGTGTGCGTGTGTGTGTGTGAATTTGTGTGCTTGTGTGTGTGTGAATCTGTGTGTGTGTGAATCTGCGTGTGTGTGAATCTGTGTGCGTGTGTGTGTGAATTTGTGTGCTTGTGTGTGTGTGAAGCTGTGTGTGTGTCTGAATCTGTGTGTGTGTGAATCTGTGTGCGTGTGTGTGTGTGAATTTGTGTGCTTGTGTGTGTGTGAATCTGTGTGTGTGTGTGTATCTGTGTATGTGTGTGTGTGAATCTGTGTATGTGTGTGAATCTGTTTATGTGTGTGTGAATCTGTGTATGTGTATGTGTGTGTGTGAATCTGGGTATGTGTGTGTGTGAATCTGTGCATGTGTGTGTGTGTGTGTGTGAATCTGTGTATGTGTATGTGTGTGAATCTGTGTATGTGTGTGTGTGTGCGTGTGTGTGAATCTGTGTGTGTGTGTGTGAATCTGAGTATGTGTGTGAGTGTGTGAATCTGTGTGTGTGTGTGTGTGTGTGTGTGAATCTGTGTGTGTGAGTGTGTGTGAATCTGTGTATGTGTGTCTGTGTGAATCTGTGTGTGTGTGTGTGAATCTGTGTGTGTGTGTGAGTGTGTATCTGTGTGTGTGTGTGAATATGTCTGTGTGTTTGTCTGTGAATCTGTGTATGTGTGTTTGTGAATCTGTGTGTGTGTGTGAATCTGTGTATGTGTGTGTGTCTGTGTGAATCTGTGTATGCGTGTGTGAATCTGTGTATGTGTGTGAGTGTGAATCTGTGTATGTGTGTGTGAGTGTGAATCTGTGTACGTGTGTGTGTGTGTGAATATGTGTGTGTGTGTGTGAATCTGTGTGCATGTGTGTGTGTGTGTGTGTGAATCTGTGTGTGTGCGAATCTGTGTGTGTGTGTGAATCTGTGTGTGTATGTGTGTGTGTGTGTGAATCTGCGTCTGTGTGTGTGTGAATCTGTGTATGTGTGTGTGTGAATCTTTGTATGTATGTGTGAGTGTGTGTGTGTGTGTGAATCTGTGTGTGTGTGTCTATGAATCTGTGTGTGTGTGTATCTGTGTGTGTGCGTGCGTGTGAGAGAGAATCTGTGTGTGTGTGTGAATCTGTGTGTGTGTGTGTGTGTGTATGAATGTGTGTGTGTGTGTGAATCTGTGTGTGTGCGTGAATCTGTGTGTGTGTGTGTGAATCTCTGCGTGTATGTGTGTGTGTGTGTGTGTGAATCTGTGTGTGTGTATGTGAATCTGTGTATGTTTGTGTGTGAATCTATGTATGTGTGTGTGTGTGTGAATCTGTGTGTGTGTGTGAATCCGTGTTTGTGTGTGTGTGAAGCTGTGTGTGTGTGTGAATCTCTGTGTGTGTGTGTATGAATGAGAATGTGTGTGTGAATCTGTGTGTGTGTGTGTGTATGTTGTATGTATGTGTGAATTTGTGTGTGTGTGTGAATCTGTGTGTGTGTGAGAGTGTGTGTGTGTGTGAATCTGTGTGCGTGTGTGTGAATCTGTGCATGTGTGTGAATCTGTGTATGTGTGTGTGTGTGTGTGTGTGAATCTGTGTCTGCGTGAGTTTGTGTGTGTGTGAATCTGTGTGTGTGTGTGTGTGTGAATCTGTGTGTGTGTGTGAATCTGTGTGTGTGTGTCTGTGTGTTAATATGTGTGTGCGTGTGAAACTGTGTGTGTGTGTGTCTGTGTGTTTCTGTGAATCTGTCTGTGTGTGTGTGTGTGTGTGAATCTGTGTGTGTGTGTGAATCTGTGTATGTGTGTGCTTGTGTGAATCTGTGTATGTGTGTGTGTGTGTGAATCTGTGTATGTGTGCGTGTATGTGTTAGAATCTGTGTATGTGTGTGTGTGTGAATCTGTGTATGTGTGTGTGAATCTGGGTGTGTGTGTGAAACTGTGTGTGTGTGTGTCTGTGTGTTTCTGTGAATGTGTGTGTGTGTGTGTGTGTGTGAATCTGTGTGTGTGTGTGAATCTGTGTGTGTGTGTGAATCTGTGTATGTGTGTGTGTCTGTGTGAATCTGTGTATGTGTGTGTGTGTGTGTGTGAATCTGTGTATGTGTGTGTGTATGTGTTAGAATCTGTGTATGTGTGTGTGTGTGAATCTGTGTGTGTGTGTGTGTGTGAATCTGTGTATGTGTGTGTGTGTGTGTGAATCTGTGTGTGTATGTGTGTGTGTGTGTGAATCTGTGTATGTGTGTGTGAATCTGTGTATGTGTGTGTGTGAATCTATGTATGTATGTGTGTGTGTGTGTGTGAATCTGTGTGTGTGTGTGTGTGAATCTGTGTGTGTGTGTGTATCTGTGTGTGTGTGTGTGTGAGAGAGTGAATCTGTGTGTGTGTGAATCTCTGTGTGTGTGTGTGTGTGTGTGTGAATCTCTGTGTGTGTGTGTGTGTGTGAATCTGTGTGTGTGTGTGTGTGTGTGTATCTGTGTGTGAGTGTGAATCAGTGTATGTGTGTGTGTGTGAATCTGTGAATGCGTGTGTGTATGTGTTAGATTCTGTGTATGTGTGTGTGTGAATCTGTGCATGTGTGTGTGAATCTGGGTGTGTGTGTGTGCGTCAGTGAATCTGTGTATGTGTGTGTGTGTGTGTGTGTGTGTGAATCTGTGTGTGTGTGTGTGTGTGTATCTGTGTGTGTGTGTGTGAATCTGTGTATGTGTGTGTGTGTGAATCTGTGTATGTGTGTGTGTGTGTGTGTGTGTGAATCTGTGTGTGTATGTGTGTGTGTGTGAATCTGCGTGTGTGTGTGTGAATCTGTGTATGTGTGTGTGTGAATCTATGTATGTATGTGTGTGTGTGTGTGTGTGTGAATCTGTGTGTGTGTGTGTGTGAATCTGTGTGTGTGTGTGTATCTGTGGGTGTGTGTGTGTGTGTGAGAGAGAGTGAATCTGTGTGTGTGTGTGAATCTCTGTGTGTGTGTGTGTGTGTGTGTGAATCTGTGTGTGTGTGTGAATCTGTGTGTGTGTGTGTGAAACTGTGTGTGTATGTGTGTGTGTGTGATATTCTGTGTGTGTGTGTGTGAATCTGTGTATGTGTGTGTGTGAATCTATGTGTGTGTGTGTGTGTGTGAATCTGTGTGTGTGTGTGTGAATCTGTGTGTGTGTGTGTGTGTGAAGCTGTGTGTGTCTGTGAATCTCTGTGTTTGTGTGTGTATGAATGTGTGTGTGTGTGTGAATCTGTGTGTGTGTGTGTGTGTGTGTGTATGTTGTATGTATGTGTGAATTTGTGTATGTGTGTGTGAATCTGGGTGTGTGTGTGTGTGTGAGTGAATCTGTGTATGTGTGTGTGTGTGTGTGTGTGAATCTGTGTGTGTGTGAGTGTGTATCTGTGTGTGTGTGTGTGTGTGAATCTGTGTATGTGTGTGTGTGTGAATCAGTGTATGTCTGTGTGTGTGTGTGTGTGTGTGAATCTGTGTGTGTGTGTGTGTGTGTGTGAATCTGTGTGTGTGTGTGTATGAACCTGTGTAGGTGTGTGTGTGTGAATCTGTGTGTGTGTGTGAATCTGTGTGTGAGTGTGTATCTGTGTATGTGTATGTGTGTGTGTGTGTGTGAGAATCTGTGTACGTGTGTGAATCTGTGTGTGTGTGTGTGTGTGTGAATCTGTGTGCATGTGTGTGTGAATCTGTGTATGTGTGTGTGTGTGTTTGAGTGAATCTATGTGTGTGTGTGAATCTCTGTGTGTGTGTGTATGAATGTGTGTGTGTGTGTGTGTGAATCTGTGTACGTGTGTATGTGTGTGAATCTGTGTGTGTGTGTCTGTGTTAATCTGTGTATGTGTGTGTGTGTGAATCTGTGTGTGTGCGAATCTGTGTATGTGTGTGTGAATCTGTGCGTGTATGTGTGTGTGTGTGTGTGTGTGTGTGAATCTGCGTGTGTGTGAATCCGTGTGCGTGTGTGTGTGTGAATTTGTGTGCTTGTGTGTGTGTGAATCTGTGTGTGTGTGTGAATCTGCGTGTGTGTGAATCTGTGTGCGTGTGTGTGTGTGAATTTGCGTGCTTGTGTGTGTGTGAATCTGTGTGTGTGTGTATCTGTGTATGTGTGTGTGTGAATCTGTGTATGTGTGTGAATCTGTTTATGTGTGTGTGAATCTGTGTATGTGTATGTGTGTGTGTGAATCGGGGTATGTGTGTGTGTGAATCTGTGCATGTGTGTGTGTGTGTGTGTGTGTGTGTGAATCTGTGTGTGTGTCTGAGTGTATCTGTGTATGTGTGTGCGAGTGTGAATCTGTGTATGTGTGTGTGTGTGTGTAAATCTGTGTGTGTGTGTGTGTGAATCTTTGTATGTGTGCATGTGTGTGTGAATCTGTGCATGTGTGTGTGTGTGAATCTGTGTGTGTGTGTGAAACTCTGTGTGTATGTGTGTGTGTATGAATGTGTGTGTGTGTGAATCTGTGTGTGTGCGTGAATCTGTGTGTGTGTGTGTGAATCTGTGTGTGTATGTGTGTGTGTGTGTGTGTGAATCTGTGTGTGTGCGTGAATCTGTGTGTGTGTGTGTGAATCTGTGTGTGTGTGTGCATGTGTGTGTGTGAATCTGCGTGTGTGTGTGTGAATCTGTGTGTGCGTGAATCTCTCTATGCGTGTGTGTGTGTGTGTGTGTGTGTGAATCTGTGTATATGTGTGTGTGTGTGTGTGTGATTCTGTCTGTGTGTGTATGTGTGTGTGTGAATCTGTGTGTGTGTGTGTGAATCTGTGTGTGTGCGTGAATTTCTCTATGCGTGTGTGTGTGTGTGTGTGTGAATCTGTGTCTGCGTGATTATGTGTGTGTGGGAATCTGTGTGTGTGTGTGTGTGTGAATCTGTGCGTGTGCATGAATCTGTGTGTGTGTGTGGGTCTGTGTGTTCATATGTGTGTGCGTGTGAATCTGTGTGTGTGTGTGTGTGCGTGTGAATGTGTGTGTGTGTGTGTGTGTGTGTGAATCTGTGTGTGTGTGTGTGTGTGAATCTGTGTGTGTGTGTGTGTGTGTGAATCTGTGTGTGTGTGTGTGAATCTGTGTATGTGTGTGTGTGTGTGAATCTGTGTGTGTGTGTGAATCTGTATCTGTGTGTGTGTGTGTGAATCTGTGTATGTGTGTGTGTGTGAATCTGTGTATGTCTGTGTGTGTGCGTGTGTGTGTGAATCTGTGTGTGTATGTGTGTGTGTGAATCTGTGTGTGTGTGTATGAATCTGTGTATGAGTGGGTGTGTGACTCTGTGTGTGTGTGAATCTGTGTGTGAGTGTGTATCTGTGTATGTGTATGTGTGTGTGTGTGTGTGTGTGTGTGTGAATCTGTGTGTGTGTGTGTGTGTGTGTGTGAATCTGTGTATGTGTGTGTGTGTGTTTGAGTGATTCTGTGTGTGTGTGTGAATCTCTGTGTGTGTGTGTGTGTATGAATGTGTGTGTGTGTGTGTGTGTGAATCTGTGTACGTGTGTATGTGTGTGAATCTGTGTGTGTGTGTGTGTGTTAATCTGTGTATGTGTGTGTGTGTGAATCTGTGTGTGTGCGAATCTGTGTGTGTGTGTGTGTGAATCTGTGCGTGTATGTGTGTGTGTGTGTGTGTGTGTGTGTGTGAATCTGCGTGTGTGTGAATCCGTGTGCGTGTGTGTGTGTGAATTTGTGTGCTTGTGTGTGTGTGAATCTGTGTGTGTGTGAATCTGCGTGTGTGTGAATCTGTGTGCGTGTGTGTGTGAATTTGTGTGCTTGTGTGTGTGTGAATCTGTGTGTGTGTCTGAATCTGTGTGTGTGTGAATCTGTGTGCGTGTGTGAGTGTGAATTTGTGTGCTTGTGTGTGTGTGAATCTGTGTGTGTGTGTGTATCTGTGTATGTGTGTGTGTGAATCTGTGTATGTGTGTGAATCTGTTTATGTGTGTGTGAATCTGTGTATGTGTATGTGTGTGTGTGAATCTGGGTATGTGTGTGTGTGAATCTGTGCATGTGTGTGTGTGTGTGTGTGAATCTGTGTATGTGTATGTGTGTGAATCTGTGTATGTGTGTGTGTGTGCGTGTGTGTGAATCTGTGTGTGTGTGTGTGAATCTGTGTATGTGTGTGTGTGTGTGAATCTGTGTGTGTGTGTGTGTGTGTGTGTGAATCTGTGTGTGTGAGTGTGTGTGAATCTGTGTATGTGTGTCTGTGTGAATCTGTGTGTGTGTGTGTGAATCTGTGTGTGTGTGTGAGTGTGTATCTGTGTGTGTGTGTGAATATGTCTGTGTGTTTGTCTGTGAATCTGTGTATGTGTGTTTGTGAATCTGTGTGTGTGTGTGAATCTGTGTATGTGTGTGTGTCTGTGTGAATCTGTGTATGCGTGTGTGAATCTGTGTATGTGTGTGAGTGTGAATCTGTGTATGTGTGTGTGAGTGTGAATCTGTGTACGTGTGTGTGTGTGAATATGTGTGTGTGTGTGTGAATCTGTGTGCATGTGTGTGTGTGTGTGTGTGTGAATCTGTGTGTGTGCGAATCTGTGTGTGTGTGTGAATCTGTGTGTGTATGTGTGTGTGTGTGTGAATCTGCGTCTGTGTGTGTGTGAATCTGTGTATGTGTGTGTGTGAATCTTTGTATGTATGTGTGAGTGTGTGTGTGTGTGTGAATCTGTGTGTGTGTGTCTATGAATCTGTGTGTGTGTGTATCTGTGTGTGTGCGTGCGTGTGAGAGTGAATCTGTGTGTGTGTGTGAATCTGTGTGTGTGTGTGTGTGTGTATGAATGTGTGTGTGTGTGTGAATCTGTGTGTGTGCGTGAATCTGTGTGTGTGTGTGTGAATCTCTGCGTGTATGTGTGTGTGTGTGTGTGTGAATCTGTGTGTGTGTATGTGAATCTGTGTATGTTTGTGTGTGAATCTATGTATGTGTGTGTGTGTGTGAATCTGTGTGTGTGTGTGAATCCGTGTTTGTGTGTGTGTGAAGCTGTGTGTGTGTGTGAATCTCTGTGTGTGTGTGTATGAATGAGAATGTGTGTGTGAATCTGTGTGTGTGTGTGTGTGTATGTTGTATGTATGTGTGAATTTGTGTGTGTGTGTGAATCTGTGTGTGTGTGAGAGTGTGTGTGTGTGTGAATCTGTGTGCGTGTGTGTGAATCTGTGCATGTGTGTGAATCTGTGTATGTGTGTGTGTGTGTGTGTGTGAATCTGTGTCTGCGTGAGTATGTGTGTGTGTGAATCTGTGTGTGTGTGTGTGTGTGTGAATCTGTGTGTGTGCGTGAATCTGTGTGTGTGTGTCTGTGTGTTAATATGTGTGTGCGTGTGAAACTGTGTGTGTGTGTGTCTGTGTGTTTCTGTGAATCTGTCTGTGTGTGTGTGTGTGTGTGTGAATCTGTGTGTGTGTGTGAATCTGTGTATGTGTGTGCTTGTGTGAATCTGTGTATGTGTGTGTGTGTGTGAATCTGTGTATGTGTGCGTGTATGTGTTAGAATCTGTGTATGTGTGTGTGTGTGAATCTGTGTATGTGTGTGTGAATCTGGGTGTGTGTGTGAAACTGTGTGTGTGTGTGTCTGTGTGTTTCTGTGAATGTGTGTGTGTGTGTGTGTGTGTGAATCTGTGTGTGTGTGTGAATCTGTGTGTGTGTGTGAATCTGTGTATGTGTGTGCTTGTGTGAATCTGTGTATGTGTGTGTGTGTGTGTGTGAATCTGTGTATGTGTGCGTGTATGTGTTAGAATCTGTGTATGTGTGTGTGTGTGAATCTGGGTGTGTGTGTGTGAGTGAATCTGTGTATGTGTGTGTGTGTGTGTGAATCTGTGTGTGTATGTGTGTGTGTGTGTGAATCTGTGTATGTGTGTGTGAATCTGTGTATGTGTGTGTGTGAATCTATGTATGTATGTGTGTGTGTGTGTGTGAATCTGTGTGTGTGTGTGTGTGAATCTGTGTGTGTGTGTGTATCTGTGTGTGTGTGTGTGTGAGAGAGTGAATCTGTGTGTGTGTGAATCTCTGTGTGTGTGTGTGTGTGTGTGTGAATCTCTGTGTGTGTGTGTGTGTGTGAATCTGTGTGTGTGTGTGTGTGTGTGTGTATCTGTGTGTGAGTGTGAATCAGTGTATGTGTGTGTGTGTGAATCTGTGAATGCGTGTGTGTATGTGTTAGATTCTGTGTATGTGTGTGTGTGAATCTGTGCATGTGTGTGTGAATCTGGGTGTGTGTGTGTGCGTCAGTGAATCTGTGTATGTGTGTGTGTGTGTGTGTGTGTGTGAATCTGTGTGTGTGTGTGTGTGTATCTGTGTGTGTGTGTGTGAATCTGTGTATGTGTGTGTGTGTGAATCTGTGTATGTGTGTGTGTGTGTGTGTGTGTGTGAATCTGTGTGTGTATGTGTGTGTGTGTGAATCTGCGTGTGTGTGTGTGAATCTGTGTATGTGTGTGTGTGAATCTATGTATGTATGTGTGTGTGTGTGTGTGTGTGAATCTGTGTGTGTGTGTGTGAATCTGTGTGTGTGTGTGTATCTGTGGGTGTGTGTGTGTGTGTGAGAGAGAGTGAATCTGTGTGTGTGTGTGAATCTCTGTGTGTGTGTGTGTGTGTGTGTGAATCTGTGTGTGTGTGTGAATCTGTGTGTGTGTGTGTGAAACTGTGTGTGTATGTGTGTGTGTGTGATATTCTGTGTGTGTGTGTGTGAATCTGTGTATGTGTGTGTGTGAATCTATGTGTGTGTGTGTGTGTGTGAATCTGTGTGTGTGTGTGTGAATCTGTGTGTGTGTGTGTGTGTGTGAAGCTGTGTGTGTCTGTGAATCTCTGTGTTTGTGTGTGTATGAATGTGTGTGTGTGTGTGAATCTGTGTGTGTGTGTGTGTGTGTGTGTGTATGTTGTATGTATGTGTGAATTTGTGTATGTGTGTGTGAATCTGGGTGTGTGTGTGTGTGTGAGTGAATCTGTGTATGTGTGTGTGTGTGTGTGTGTGAATCTGTGTGTGTGTGAGTGTGTATCTGTGTGTGTGTGTGTGTGTGAATCTGTGTATGTGTGTGTGTGTGAATCAGTGTATGTCTGTGTGTGTGTGTGTGTGTGAATCTGTGTGTGTGTGTGTGTGTGTGTGAATCTGTGTGTGTGTGTGTATGAACCTGTGTAGGTGTGTGTGTGTGAATCTGTGTGTGTGTGTGAATCTGTGTGTGAGTGTGTATCTGTGTATGTGTATGTGTGTGTGTGTGTGTGAGAATCTGTGTACGTGTGTGAATCTGTGTGTGTGTGTGTGTGTGTGTGAATCTGTGTGCATGTGTGTGTGAATCTGTGTATGTGTGTGTGTGTGTTTGAGTGAATCTATGTGTGTGTGTGAATCTCTGTGTGTGTGTGTATGAATGTGTGTGTGTGTGTGTGTGAATCTGTGTACGTGTGTATGTGTGTGAATCTGTGTGTGTGTGTCTGTGTTAATCTGTGTATGTGTGTGTGTGTGAATCTGTGTGTGTGCGAATCTGTGTATGTGTGTGTGAATCTGTGCGTGTATGTGTGTGTGTGTGTGTGTGTGTGTGAATCTGCGTGTGTGTGAATCCGTGTGCGTGTGTGTGTGTGAATTTGTGTGCTTGTGTGTGTGTGAATCTGTGTGTGTGTGTGAATCTGCGTGTGTGTGAATCTGTGTGCGTGTGTGTGTGTGAATTTGCGTGCTTGTGTGTGTGTGAATCTGTGTGTGTGTGTATCTGTGTATGTGTGTGTGTGAATCTGTGTATGTGTGTGAATCTGTTTATGTGTGTGTGAATCTGTGTATGTGTATGTGTGTGTGTGAATCTGGGTATGTGTGTGTGTGAATCTGTGCATGTGTGTGTGTGTGTGTGTGTGTGTGTGTGAATCTGTGTGTGTGTCTGAGTGTATCTGTGTATGTGTGTGCGAGTGTGAATCTGTGTATGTGTGTGTGTGTGTGTAAATCTGTGTGTGTGTGTGTGTGAATCTTTGTATGTGTGCATGTGTGTGTGAATCTGTGCATGTGTGTGTGTGTGAATCTGTGTGTGTGTGTGAAACTCTGTGTGTATGTGTGTGTGTATGAATGTGTGTGTGTGTGAATCTGTGTGTGTGCGTGAATCTGTGTGTGTGTGTGTGAATCTGTGTGTGTATGTGTGTGTGTGTGTGTGTGAATCTGTGTGTGTGTGTGTGAATCTGTGTATGTTTGTGTGTGAATCTATGTATGTGTGTGTGTGTGTGAATCGGTGTGTGTGTGAATCTGTATTTGTGTGTGTGTGTGAAGCTGTGTGTGTGTGTGAATCTCTGTGTGTGTGTGTATGAATGAGTGTGTGTGTGTGAATCTGTGTGTGTGTGTGTGTGAGAGTGTGTGTGAGTGTGTGAATCTGTGTGCATGTGTGTGAATCTGTGTAAGTGTGTGAATCTGTGTATGTGTGTGTGTGTGTGTGAATCTGTGTCTGCGTGAGTATGTGTGTGTGTGAATCTGTGTGTGTGTGTGTGTGAATCTGTGTGTGTGCGTGAATATGTGTGTGTGTGTGTCTGTGTGTTAATATGTGTGTGCGTGTGAATCTGTGTGTGTGCGTGTGTCTGTGTGTTTGTGTGAATCTGTGTGTGTGTGTGCATGTGAATGTGTGTGTGTGTGTGTGTGTGTGTTTGAATCTGTGTGTGTGTGTGAATCTGTGTGTGTGTTTGTGTGAATCTGTGTATGTGTGTGCTTGTGTGAATCTGTGTATGTGTGTGTGTGTGTGAATCTGTGTGTGTGTGAGTGTGTGAATCTGTGTATGTGTGTGTGTATGTGTTAGAAGCTGTGTGTGTGTGTGTGTATCTGTGTGTGAATGTGAATCAGTGTATGTGTGTGCGTGTGAATCTGTGTATGTGTGTGTGTATGTGTTAGAATCTGTGTATGTGTGTGTGTGTGAATCTGTGCATGTGTGTGTGAATCTGGGTGTGTGTGTGTGAGTGAATCTGTGTATGTGTGTGTGTGTGTGTGTGTGAATCTGTGTGTGTATGTGTGTGTGTGTGTGAATCTGCGTGTGTGTGTGTGAATCTGTGTATGTGTGTGTGTGAATCTATGTATGTATGTGTGTGTGTGTGTGTGTGTGAATCTGTGTGTGTGTGTGTGTATCTGTGTGTGTGTGTGTGAGAGAATGAATCTGTGTGTGTGTGAATCTCTGTGTGTGTGTGTGTGTATGTGTGAATATGTGTGTGTGTGAATCTGTGTGTGTGTCTGTGAATCTGTGTGTGTATGTGTGTCTGTGTGTGAATCTGAGTGTGTGTGTGTGAATCTGTGTATGTGTGTGTGTGAATCTATGTATGTGTGTGTGTGTGTGTGAATCTGTGTGTGTGTGTGAATCTGTGTGTGTGTGTGTGAAGCTGTGTGTGTCTGTGAATCTCTGTGTGTGTGTGTATGAATGTGTGTGTGTGTGAATCTGTGTGTGTGTGTGTGTGTGTGTGTGTGTGTGTATGTTGTATGTATGTGTGAATTTGTGTGTGTGTGTGAATCTGTGTGTGTGTGTGTGTGCGAGTGTGTGTGAGTGTGTGAATCTGTGTGCGTGTGTGTGAATCTGTGTATGTGTGTGAATCTGTGTATGTGTGTGTGTGTGTGTGTGAATCTGTGTGTGTGTGTGCATGTGTGTGTGTGAATCTGTGTGTGTGTGTGTGAATCTGTGTGTGCGTGAATCTCTCTATGCGTGTGTGTGTGTGTGTGTGTGTGAATCTGTGTATATGTGTGTGTGTGTGTGTGTGATTCTGTCTGTGTGTGTATGTGTGTGTGTGAATCTGTGTGTGTGTGTGTGTGTGAATCTGTGTGTGTGCGTGAATTTCTCTATGCGTATGTGTGTGTGTGTGTGTGAATCTGTGTCTGCGTGATTATGTGTGTGTGGGAATCTGTGTGTGTGTGTGTGTGTGTGAATCTGTGCGTGTGCGTGAATCTGTGTGTGTGTGTGGGTCTGTGTGTTCATATGTGTGTGCGTGTGAATCTGTGTGTGTGTGTGTGTGTGCGTGTGAATGTGTGTGTGTGTGTGTGTGTGTGTGAATCTGTGTGTGTGTGTGTGTGTGAATCTGTGTGTGTGTGTGTGTGTGTGTGAATCTGTGTGTGTGTGTGTGTGAATCTGTGTATGTGTGTGTGTGTGTGAATCTGTGTGTGTGTGTGAATCTGAGTGTGTGTGTGTGTGAATCTGTGTATGTGTGTGTGTGTGTGTGTGTGTGTGTGTGAATCTGTGTGTGTGTGTGTGTGTGAATCTGTGTATGTGTGTGTGTAAGTGTTAGAATCTGTGTATGTGTGTGTGTGAATCTGTGTATGTGTGTGTGAATCTGGGTGTGTGTGTGTGTGTGAGTGAATCTGTGTATGTGTGTGTGTGTTTGTGTGTGTGTGAATCTGTGTGTGTGTGTGAGTGTGTATCTGTGTGTGTGTGTGTGAATCTGTGTATGTGTGTGTGTGTGAATCTGTGTATGTCTGTGTGTGTGCGTGTGTGTGTGAATCTGTGTGTGTATGTGTGTGTGTGAATCTGTGTGTGTGTGTGTATGAATCTGTGTATGAGTGGGTGTGTGACTCTGTGTGTGTGTGAATCTGTGTGTGAGTGTGTATCTGTGTATGTGTATGTGTGTGTGTGTGTGTGTGTGTGTGTGAATCTGTGTGTGTGTGTGTGTGTGTGTGTGTGAATCTGTGTATGTGTGTGTGTGTGTTTGAGTGATTCTGTGTGTGTGTGTGAATCTCTGTGTGTGTGTGTGTGTATGAATGTGTGTGTGTGTGTGTGTGTGAATCTGTGTACGTGTGTATGTGTGTGAATCTGTGTGTGTGTGTGTGTGTTAATCTGTGTATGTGTGTGTGTGTGAATCTGTGTGTGTGCGAATCTGTGTGTGTGTGTGTGTGAATCTGTGCGTGTATGTGTGTGTGTGTGTGTGTGTGTGAATCTGCGTGTGTGTGAATCCATGTGCGTGTGTGTGTGTGAATTTGTGTGCTTGTGTGTGTGTGAATCTGTGTGTGTGTGAATCTGCGTGTGTGTGAATCTGTGTGCGTGTGTGTGTGAATTTGTGTGCTTGTGTGTGTGTGAAGCTGTGTGTGTTTCTGAATCTGTGTGTGTGTGAATCTGTGTGCGTGTGTGTGTGTGAATTTGTGTGCTTGTGTGTGTGTGAATCTGTGTGTGTGTGTGTATCTGTGTATGTGTGTGTGTGAATCTGTGTATGTGTGTGAATCTGTTTATGTGTGTGTGAATCTGTGTATGTGTATGTGTGTGTGTGAATCTGGATATGTGTGTGTGTGAATCTGTGCATGTGTGTGTGTGTGTGTGTGAATCTGTGTATGTGTATGTGTGTGAATCTGTGTATGTGTGTGTGTGTGCGTGTGTGTGAATCTGTGTGTGTGTGTGTGAATCTGAGTATGTGTGTGAGTGTGTGAATCTGTGTGTGTATGTGTGTCTGTGTGAATCTGTGTATGTGTGTGTGAATCTGGGTGTGTGTGTGTGTGTCAGTGAATCTGTGTATGTGTGTGTGTGTGAATCTGTGTGTGTGCGTGAGTGTGTATCTGTGTGTGTGTGTGTGTGAATATGTCTGTGTGTTTGTCTGTGAATCTGTGTATGTGTGTTTGTGAATCTGTGTGTGTGTGTGAATCTGTGTATGTGTGTGTGTCTGTGTGAATCTGTGTGTGTGTGTGTGAATCTGAGTATGTGTGTGAGTGTGTGAATCTGTGTGTGTATGTGTGTCTGTGTGAATCTGTGTATGTGTGTGTGAATCTGGGTGTGTGTGTGTGTGTCAGTGAATCTGTGTATGTGTGTGTGTGTGAATCTGTGTGTGTGCGTGAGTGTGTATCTGTGTGTGTGTGTGTGAATATGTCTGTGTGTTTGTCTGTGAATCTGTGTATGTGTGTTTGTGAATCTGTGTGTGTGTGTGAATCTGTGTATGTGTGTGTGTCTGTGTGAATCTGTGTATGCGTGTGTGAATCTGTGTATGTGTGTGAGTGTGAATCTGTGTATGTGTGTGTGAGTGTGAATCTGTGTACGTGTGTGTGTGTGTGAATCTGTGTGTGTGTGTGTGAATCTGTGTGCATGTGTGTGTGTGTGTGTGTGTGAATCTGTGTGTGTGCGAATCTGTGTGTGTGTGTGAATCTGTGTGTGTATGTGTGTGTGTGTGTGAATCTGCGTCTGTGTGTGTGTGAATCTGTGTATGTGTGTGTGTGAATCTTTGTATGTATGTGTGAGTGTGTGTGTGTGTGTGAATCTGTGTGTGTGTGTGTGTGAATCTGTGTGTGTGTGTATCTGTGTGTGTGCGTGCGTGTGAGAGTGAATCTGTGTGTGTGTGTGAATCTGTGTGTGTGTGTGTGTGTATGAATGTGTGTGTGTGTGTGAATCTGTGTGTGTGCGTGAATCTGTGTGTGTGTGTGTGAATCTCTGCGTGTATGTGTGTGTGTGTGTGTGTGAATCTGTGTGTGTGTATGTGAATCTGTGTATGTTTGTGTGTGAATCTATGTATGTGTGTGTGTGTGTGAATCTGTGTGTGTGTGTGAATCTGTGTTTGTGTGTGTGTGAAGCTGTGTGTGTGTGTGAATCTCTGTGTGTGTGTGTATGAATGAGAGTGTGTGTGTGAATCTGTGTGTGTGTGTGTGTGTATGTTGTATGTATGTGTGAATTTGTGTGTGTGTGTGAATCTGTGTGTGTGTGAGAGTGTGTGTGAGTGTGTGAATCTGTGTGCGTGTGTGTGAATCTGTGCATGTGTGTGAATCTGTGTATGTGTGTGTGTGTGTGTGTGTGAATCTGTGTCTGCGTGAGTATGTGTGTGTGTGAATCTGTGTGTGTGTGTGTGTGAATCTGTGTGTGTGCGTGAATCTGTGTGTGTGTGTCTGTGTGTTAATATGTGTGTGCGTGTGAAACTGTGTGTGTGTGTGTCTGTGTGTTTCTGTGAATCTGTCTGTGTGTGTGTGTGTGTGTGAATCTGTGTGTGTGTGTGAATCTGTGTATGTGTGTGCTTGTGTGAATCTGTGTATGTGTGTGTGTGTGTGAATCTGTGTATGTGTGCGTGTATGTGTTAGAATCTGTGTATGTGTGTGTGTGTGAATCTGTGTATGTGTGTGTGAATCTGGGTGTGTGTGTGAAACTGTGTGTGTGTGTGTCTGTGTGTTTCTGTGAATGTGTGTGTGTGTGTGTGTGTGTGAATCTGTGTGTGTGTGTGAATCTGTGTGTGTGTGTGAATCTGTGTATGTGTGTGCTTGTGTGAATCTGTGTATGTGTGTGTGTGTGTGTGTGAATCTGTGTATGTGTGCGTGTATGTGTTAGAATCTGTGTATGTGTGTGTGTGTGAATCTGTGTATGTGTGTGTGAATCTGGGTGTGTGTGTGTGAGTGAATCTGTGTATGTGTGTGTGTGTGTGTGTGAATCTGTGTGTGTATGTGTGTGTGTGTGTGAATCTGTGTATGTGTGTGTGAATCTGTGTATGTGTGTGTGTGAATCTATGTATGTATGTGTGTGTGTGTGTGTGTGAATCTGTGTGTGTGTGTGTGTGAATCTGTGTGTGTGTGTGTATCTGTGTGTGTGTGTGTGTGTGAGAGAGTGAATCTGTGTGTGTGTGAATCGCTGTGTGTGTGTGTGTGTGTGTGTGAATCTCTGTGTGTGTGTGTGTGTGTGTGAATCTGTGTGTGTGTGTGTGTGTGTATCTGTGTGTGAGTGTGAATCAGTGTATGTGTGTGTGTGTGAATCTGTGAATGCGTGTGTGTATGTGTTAGATTCTGTGTATGTGTGTGTGTGAATCTGTGCATGTGTGTGTGAATCTGGGTGTGTGTGTGTGCGTCAGTGAATCTGTGTATGTGTGTGTGTGTGTGTGTGTGTGTGAATCTGTGTGTGTGTGTGTGTGTATCTGTGTGTGTGTGTGTGAATCTGTGTATGTGTGTGTGTGTGAATCTGTGTATGTGTGTGTGTGTGTGTGTGTGAATCTGTGTGTGTATGTGTGTGTGTGTGAATCTGCGTGTGTGTGTGTGAATCTGTGTATGTGTGTGTGTGAATCTATGTATGTATGTGTGTGTGTGTGTGTGTGTGTGTGAATCTGTGTGTGTGTGTGTGTGAATCTGTGTGTGTGTGTGTATCTGTGGGTGTGTGTGTGTGTGTGTGAGAGAGTGAATCTGTGTGTGTGTGTGAATCTGTGTGTGTGTGTGTGTGTGTGTGAATCTGTGTGTGTGTGTGAATCTGTGTGTGTGTGTATGAATCTGTGTGTGTATGTGTGTGTGTGTGAGATTCTGTGTGTGTGTGTGTGAATCTGTGTATGTGTGTGTGTGAATCTATGTGTGTGTGTGTGTGTGTGAATCTGTGTGTGTGTGTGTGAATCTGTGTGTGTGTGTGTGTGTGTGAAGCTGTGTGTGTCTGTGAATCTCTGTGTTTGTGTGTGTATGAATGTGTGTGTGTGTGTGAATCTGTGTGTGTGTGTGTGTGTATGTTGTATGTATGAGT
>NC_054488.1:24183267-24190767 GCF_017639515.1 Carcharodon carcharias
AATCGGTGTGTGTGTATCTGTTTGTGTGTGTGTGTGTGAGAGAGTGAATCTGTGTGTGTGTGTGAATCTCTGTGTGTGTGTGTGTGTGTGTGTGTGAATCTGTGTGTGTGTGTGAATCTGTGTGTGTGTGTGTGTGAATCTGTGTGTGTATGTGTGTCTGGGTGTGAATCTGTGTGTGTGTGTGTGAATCTGTGTATGTGTTTGTGTGAATCTATGTATGTGTGTGTGTGTGTGAATCTGTGTGTGTGTGTGTGAAGCTGTGTGTGTCTGTGAATCTCTGTGTGTGTGTGTGTATGAATGTGTGTGTGTGTGAATCTGTGTGTGTGTGTGTGTGTGTGTATGTTGTATGTATGTGTGAATTTGTGTGTGTGTGTGAATCTGTGTGTGCGTGTGTGGGCGAGTGTGTGTGAGTGTGTGAATCTGTGTGTGTGTGTGTGAATCTGAGTATGTGTGTGAATCTGTGTGTGTGTGTATATATGTGTGTGAATCTGTGTGTGTGTGTGTGAATCTGTGTGTGTGCGTGAATCTCTCTATGCGTGTGTGTGTGTGTGTGTGTGAATCTGTGTATGTGTGTGTGTGTGTGAATCTGTGTGTGTGTGTGTATGTGTGTGTGTGAATCTGTGTGTGTGTGTGTGTGTGTGAATCTGTGTGTGTGCGTGAATTTCTCTATGCGTGTGTGTGTGTGTGTGTGTGTGAATCTGTGTCTGCGTGATTATGTGTGTGTGGGAATCTGTGTGTGTGTGTGTGTGAATCTGTGTGTGTGTGTGGGTCTGTGTGTTAATATGTGTGTGCGTGTGAATCTGTGTGTGTGTGTGTGTCTGTGTGTTTGTGTGAATCTGTGTGTGTGTGAGTGTGAATCTTTGTATGTTTGCATCTGTGTGTGAATCTGTGTATGTGTGTGTGAATCTGTATGTGTGTGTTTGTGAAGCTGTGTGTGTGTGTGAATCTGTGTATGTGTGTGTGTGTGAATAAATCTGTGTGTGTGTGTGTGTGTGTGTGTGTGTGTGAATCTGAATGTGTGTGCATGTGAATCTGTGTATGTGTGTGTGTGTGAATCTGTGTGTGTGTGGGTGAATCTGTGTGCGTGTGTGTGTGTGTGTGTGTGAATCGGTGTGTGTGTGTGTATCTGTGTATGTGTGTGTGTGAATCTGTGTATGTGTGTGTGTGTGTGAATCTGTTTATGTGTGTGTGAATCTGTGTATGTGTGTGTGAATCTGTGTAAGTGTGTGTGTGAATCTGTGTATGTGTGTGTGTGTGTGTGTGTGTGTGTGTGAATCGGTGTGTGTGTGTGTGAATCTGTGTGTGTGTGTGTGTGTGTGTGAATCTGTGTATGTGTATGTGTGTGAATCTGTGTATGTGTGTGTGTGCGTGTGTGTGAACCTGTGTGTGTGTGTGTGAATCTGAGTATGTGTGTGTGTGTGTGAATGTGTCTGTGTGTGTGTGTTTGAATCTGTGTGTGTGTGTGTGTGTGTGTGAATCTGTGTATGTGTGTGTGTGTGAATCTGTGTATGTGTGTGTGAATCTGGGTGTGTGTGTGTGTGTCAGTGAATCTGTGTATGTGTGTGTGTGTGTGTGAATCTGTGTGTGTGTGAGAGTGTGTATCTGTGTGTGTGTGTGAATATGTGTGTGTGTGTGTTTGAATCTGTGTATGTGTGTTTGTGAATCTGTGTGTGTGTGTGAATCTGTGTGTGTGCGTGAATCTGTGTGTGTGTGTGGGTCTGTGTGTTAATATGTGTGTGCGTGTGAATCTGTGTGTGTGTGTGTGTCTGTGTGTTTGTGTGAATCTGTGTGTGTGTGTGTGTGCGTGTGAATGTGTGTGTGTGTGTGTTTGAATCTGTGTGTGTGCGTGTGTGTGTGTGAATCTGTGTGTGTGTGTGTGTGTGTGTGTGAATCTGTGTATGTGTGTGTGTGAATCTGTGTATGTCTGTGTGTGTGTGTGTGAATCTGTGTGTGTGTGTGTGTGTGTGTGAATCTGTGTGTGTGTGTGTATGAATCTGTGTATGTGTGTGTGTGTGAATCTGTGTGTGTGTGTGAATCTGTGTGTGAGTGTGTATCTGTGTATGTGTATGTGTGTATGTGTGTGTGTGTGAATCTGTGTATGTCTGTGTGTGTGTGTGTGTGTGTGTGTGAATCTGTTTGTGTGAGTGTGTGTGAATCTGTGTGTGTGTGTGTGTATGAATCTGTGCATGTGTGTGTGTGTGAATCTGTGTGTGTGTGTGAATCTGTGTGTGAGTGTGTATCTGTGTATGTGTATGTGTGTGTGTGTATGTGTGTGTGTGAATCTGTGTGCATGTGTGTGTGAATCTGTGTACGTGTGTGTGTGTGTGTGAGTGAATCTGTGTGTGTGTGTGAATCTCTGTGTGTGTGTGTGTATGAATGTGTGTGTGTGTGTGTGTGTGTGTGTGTGAATCTGTGTACGTGTGTATGTGTGTGAATCTGTGCGTGTGTGTGTGTTCATCTGTGTATGTGTGTGTGTGTGAATCTGTGTGTGTGCGAATCTGTGTGTGTGTGTGTGTGTGTGTGAATCTGTGCGTGTATGTGTGTGTGTGTGTGTGTGTGTGTGTGAATCTGCTTGTGTGTGTGTGTGAATCTGTGTATGTGTGTGTGTGAATCTATGTATGTATATGTGTGTGTGTGTGTGTGAATCTGTGTGTGTGTTTGAATCTGTGTGTGTGTGTGTGTGTGTGAATCTGTGTGAGTGTGTGTGTGTGTGTGTGTGTGTATGTTGTATGTGTGTGTGAATTTGTGTGTGTGTGTGAATCTGCGCGTGTGTGTGTGTGTGTGTGTGAATCTGTGTGCGTGTGTGTGAATCTGTGTATGTGTGTGAATCTGTGTATGTGTGTGTGTATGTGTGTGTGAATCTGTGTGTGTGTGTGTGAATCTGTGTGTGTGTGTGAATCTGTGTGTGTGCGTGAATCTGTGTGTCTGTGTGTGTGTGTGAATATGTGTGTGTGTGTGTGAATCTGTGTGTGTGTGTGTGTGTGTGTGAATCTGTGTATGTGTGTGTGTTTGAATAAATCTGTGTGTGTGTGTGTGTGTGTGAGTGAATCTGTATGTGTGTGTATGTGAATCTGTGTATGTGTGTGCTTGTGTGAATCTGTGTATGTGTGTGTGTGTGTGAATCTGTGTGTGTGTGAGTGTGTGAATCTGTGTATGTGTGTGTGTATGTGTTAGAATCTGTGTGTGTGTGTGTGTATCTGTGTGTGAGTGTGAATCAGTGTATGTGTGTGTGTGTGAATCTGTGTATGTGTGTGTGTATGAGTTAGAAACTGTGTATGTGTGTGTGTGTGAATCTGTGTATGTGTGTGTGAATCAGGGTGTGTGTATGTGAGTGCATCAGTGTATGTGTGTGTGTGTGTGTGTGTGAATCTGTGTGTGTATGTGTGTGTGTGTGTGAATCTGCGTGTGTGTGTGTGTGAATCTGTGTATGTGTGTGTGTGAATCTATGTATGTATGTGTATGTGTGTGTGTGAATCTGTGTGTGTGTGTGTGAATCTGTGTGTGTGTGTATCTGTGTGTGTGTGTGTGTGTGTGAGAGAGAGTGAATCTGTGTGTGTGTGTGAATCTCTCTGTGTGTGTGTGTGTGTGTGTGTGTGAATCTGTGTGTGTGTGTGAATCTGTGTGTGTGTGTGTGAATCTGTGTGTGTATGTGTGTCTGGGTGTGAATCTGTGTGTGTGTGTGTGAATCTGTGTATGTGTTTGTGTGAATCTATGTATGTGTGTGTGTGTGAATCTGTGTGTGTGTGTGTGAATCTGTGTGTGTGTGTGTGTGTGTGTGAAGCTGTGTGTGTCTGTGAATCTCTGTGTGTGTGTGTGTATGAATGTGTGTGTGTGTGAATCTGTGTGTGTGTGTGTGTGTGTATGTTGTATGTATGTGTGAATTTGTGTGTGTGTGTGAATCTGTGTGTGTGTGTGGGCGAGTGTGTGTGAGTGTGTGAATCTGTGTGCGTGTGTGTGAATCTGTGTATGTGTGTGAATCTGTGTGTGTGTGTGTATGTATGTGTGTGAATCTGTGTGTGTGTGTGTGAATCTGTGTGTGTGCGTGAATCTCTCTATGCGTGTGTGTGTGTGTGTGTGTGTGTGAATCTGTGTATGGGTGTGTGTGTGTGAATCTGTGTGTGTGTGTGTATGTGTGTGTGTGAATCTGTGTGTGTGTGTGTGTGTGTGAATCTGTGTGTGTGCGTGAATTTCTCTATGCGTGTGTGTGTGTGTGTGTGTGTGTGTGAATCTGTGTCTGCGTGATTATGTGTGTGTGGGAATCTGTGTGTGTGTGTGTGTGTGAATCTGTGTGTGTGCGTGAATCTGTGTGTGTGTGTGGGTCTGTGTGTTAATATGTGTGTGCGTGTGAATCTGTGTGTGTGTGTGTGTCTGTGTGTTTGTGTGAATCTGTGTGTGTGTGTGCGTGCGTGTGAATGTGTGTGTGTGTGTGTTTGAATCTGTGTGTGTGTGTGTGTGAATCTGTGTGTGTGTGTGTGTGTGTGTGTGTGTGTGTGAATCTGTGTATGTGTGTGTGTGTGAATCTGTGTATGTCTGTGTGTGTGTGTGTGTGAATCTGTGTGTGTGTGTGTGTGTGTGTGAATCTGTGTATGTGTGTGTGTATGAATCTGTGTATGTGTGTGAATCTGTGTGTGAGTGTGTATCTGTGTATGTGTATGTGTGTATGTGTGTGTGTGTGAATCTGTGTATGTCTGTGTGTGTGTGTGTGTGTGTGAATCTGTTTGTGTGTGTGTGTGTGAATCTGTGTGTGTGTGTGTCTATGAATCTGTGTATGTGTGTGTGTGTGAATCTGTGTATGTGTGTGTGTGTTAATATGTGTGTGCGTGTGAATCTGTGTGTGTGTGTGTCTGTGTGTTTGTGTGAATCTGTGTGTGTGTGTGTGTGCGTGTGAATGTGTGTGTGTGTGTGTTTGAATCTGTGTGTGTGTGCATGTGTGTGTGAATCTGTGTATGTGTGTGCGTGTGTGTGAGTGAATCTGTGTGTGTGTGTGAATCTGTGTGTGTGTGTGTGTATGAATGTGTGTGTGTGTGTGTGTGTGTGTGTGAATCTGTGTACGTGTGTATGTGTGTGAATCTGTGTGTGTGTGTGTGTGTTCATCTGTGTATGTGTGTGTGTGTGAATCTGTGTGTGTGTGCGAATCTGTGTGTGTGTGTGTGTGTGTGAATCTGTGCGTGTATGTGTGTGTGTGTGTGTGTGTGAATCTGCTTGTGTGTGTGTGAATCTGTGTATGTGTGTGTGTGAATCTATGTATGTATATGTGTGTGTGTGTGTGAATCTGTGTGTGTGTTTGAATCTGTGTGTGTGTGTGTGTGTGTGTGTGTGTGTGTATGTTGTATGTGTGTGTGAATTTGTGTGTGTGTGTGAATCTGCGTGTGTGTGTGTGTGTGTGTGTGAATCTGTGTGCGTGTGTGTGAATCTGTGTATGTGTGTGAATCTGTGTATGTGTGTGTGTATGTGTGTGTGAATCTGTGTGTGTGTGTGTGAATCTGTGTGTGTGTGTGAATCTGTGTGTGTGCGTGAATCTGTGTGCCTGTGTGTGTGTGTGAATATGTGTGTGTGTGTGTGAATCTGTGTGTGTGTGTGTGTGTGTGAATCTGTGTATATGTGTGTGTGTGAATAAATCTGTGTGTGTGTGTGTGTGAGTGAATCTGTATGTGTGTGTATGTGAATCTGTGTATGTGTGTGCTTGTGTGAATCTGTGTATGTGTGTGTCTGTGTGAATCTGTGTGTGTGTGAGTGTGTGAATCTGTGTATGTGTGTGTGTATGTGTTAGAATCTGTGTGTGTGTGTGTGTGTATCTGTGTGTGAGTGTGAATCAGTGTATGTGTGTGTGTGTGAATCTGTGTATGTGTGTGTGTATGAGTTAGAAACTGTGTATGTGTGTGTGTGTGAATCTGTGTATGTGTGTGTGAATCTGGGTGTGTGTGTGTGAGTGCATCAGTGTATGTGTGTGTGTGTGAATCTGTGTGTGTATGTGTGTGTGTGTGTGAATCTGCGTGTGTGTGTGTAAATCTGTGTATGTGTGTGTGTGAATCTATGTATGTATGTGTGTGTGTGTGTGTGAATCTGTGTGTGTGTGTGTGAATCTGTGTGTGTGTGTATCTGTGTGTGTGTGTGTGTGTGAGAGAGTGAATCTGTGTGTGTGTGTGAATCTCTGTGTGTGTGTGTGTGAATCTGTGTGTGTGTGTGAATCTGTGTGTGTGTGTGTGAATCTGTGTGTGTATGTGTGTCTGGGTGTGAATCTGTGTGTGTGTGTGTGAATCTGTGTATGTGTTTGTGTGAATCTATGTATGTGTGTGTGTGTGTGAATCTGTGTGTGTGTGTGTGAATCTGTGTGTGTGTGTGTGTGTGTGAAGCTGTGTGTGTCTGTGAATCTGTGTGTGTGTGTGTGTGTATGAATGTGTGTGTGTGTGAATCTGTGTGTGTGTGTGTGTGTGTGTATGTTGCATGTATGTGTGAATTTGTGTGTGTGTGTGAATCTGTGTGTGTGTGTGTGGGCGAGTGTGTGTGAGTGTGTGAATCTGTGTGCGTGTGTGTGAATCTGTGTATGTGTGTGAATCTGTGTGTGTGTGTGTATGTATGTGTGTGAATCTGTGTGTGTGTGTGTGAATCTGTGTGTGTGCGTGAATCTCTCTATGCGTGTGTGTGTGTGTGTGTGTGTGAATCTGTGTATGTGTGTGTGTGTGTGAATCTGTGTGTGTGTGTGTATGTGTGTGTGTGAATCTGTGTGTGTGTGTGTGTGTGTGAATCTGTGTGTGTGCGTGAATTTCTCTATGCGTGTGTGTGTGTGTGTGTGTGTGTGTGTGAATCTGTGTCTGCGTGATTATGTGTGTGTGGGAATCTGTGTGTGTGTGTGTGTGTGAATCTGTGTGTGTGCGTGAATCTGTGAGTGTGTGTGGGTCTGTGTGTTAATATGTGTGTGCGTGTGAATCTGTGTGTGTGTGTGTCTGTGTGTTTGTGTGAATCTGTGTGTGTGTGTGTGTGCGTGTGAATGTGTGTGTGTGTGTGTTTGAATCTGTGTGTGTGTGTGTGTGTGTGTGAATCTGTGTGTGTGTGTGTGTGTGTGTGTGAATCTGTGTATGTGTGTGTGAATCTGTGTATGTGTGTGCGTGTGTGAATCTGTGTATGTGTGTGTGTGTGAATCTGTGTGTGTGTGTGTGTGTGAATCTGTGTATGTGTTTGTGTATGTGTTAGAATCTGTGTATGTGTGTGTGTGAATCTGTGTATGTGTGTGTGAATCTGGGTGTGTGTGTGTGAGTGAATCCGTGTATGTGCGAGTGTGTGTGTGTTTGTGTGTGTGAATCTGTGTGTGTGTGTGAGTGTGTATCTGTGTGTGTGTGTGTGAATCTGTGTATGTGTGTGTGTGTCAATCTCTGTATGTCTGTGTGTGTGTATGTGTGAATCTGTGTGTGTGTGTGTGAATCTGTGTGTGTGTGTGTATGAATCTGTGTATGTGTGTGTGTGTGAATCTGTGTGTGTGTGTGAATCTGTGTGTTCGTGTGT
>NC_054488.1:24193267-24205767 GCF_017639515.1 Carcharodon carcharias
TGTGTGAATCTGTGTATGTGTGTGTGAATCTGTGTATGTTTGTGTGAATCTGTGTATATGTGTGTTTGTGTGAATCTGTGTATGTGTGTGTGTGTGTGTGAATCTGTGTGTGTGTGTGTGCGTGTGAATCTGTGTGTGTGTGTGTGTGTGTGTGTGTGTGAATCTGTGTATGTCTGTGTGTGTGAATCTATGTATATGTGCGTGAGAATCTGTGTATGAGTGTGTGTGAATCTGTGTGTGTGTGTGTGTGTGTGAATCTGTGTGTGTGTGTGTGTGTGAATCTGTGTATGTGTGTTTGTGAATCTGTGTATGTGTGTGTGAATCTGTGTACGTGTGTGTGTGTGTGTGAATCTGTGGGTGTGTGAATCTGTGTTCGTGTGTGTGTCTGTGTGTGAATCTGTGTGTGTATGTGTGTGTGTGTGTGAATCTGTGTGTGTGTGTGTGTGTGTGTGTGTGAATCTGTGTGTGTATGTGTGGGTGTGAATCTGTTTATGTGTGTGTGAATCTGTGTGTGTGTGTGTGTGTGAATCTGTGTGTGAGTGTGTATCTGTGAATGTGTATGCTTGCGAATCTGTGTATGTGTGTGTGGGTGTGTGTGTGTGTGTGAGAATCTATGTATGTGTGTATGTGTATGTGTGTGTGTGAATCTGGGTATGTGTGTGTATGAATCTGTGCATGTGTGTGTGTGTGTGTGTGTGAATCTGTGTGTGCGTGTGTGTATGAATCTGTATGTGTGTGTGTGTGAATCTGTGTGCGTGTGTGTGTGTGTATCTGTGTGTGTGTGTATCTGTGTATGTGTGTGTGTGAATCGGTGTATGTGTGTGTGTGTGAATCTGTTTATGTTTGTGTGAATCTGAGTATGTGTGTGTGCGTGTGAATCTGTGTATGTGTGTGTGTGTTTGTGTGAATCTGTGTATGTGTAAGTGAATCTGTGTAAGTGTGTGTGTGTGAATCTGTGTATGTGTGTGTGTGTGAATCTGTGTGTGTTTGTGTGTGTGTGTGTGTGTGTGAATTTGTGTGTGTGTGCGTGAATCTGTGTGTGTGTGTGTGTGTGTGGGAATCTGTGTGTGTGTGTGTGTGTGTGTGTATCTGAGTATGTGTGTGTGTGTGTGAATCTGTGTGTGTGTGTGTGTGTGTGTCTGTGAATCTGTGCGTGTGTGTGTATCTGTGTATGTGTGTGTGTGAATATGTGTATGTGTGTGTGTGTGAATTTGTTTATGTGTGTGTGAATCTGTGTATTTGAGGGTGTGTGAATCTGTGTGTGTTTGTGTGTGTGTGTGTGTGTGTGTGAATTTGTGTGTGTGTGCGTGAATCTGTGTGTGTATGTGTGTGTGTGGGAAACTGTGTGTGTGTGTGTGTGTGTGTGTGTGTGTATCTGAGTATGTGTGTGTGTGTGTGAATCTGTGTGTGTGTGTGTGTGAATATTTGTATGTGTGTGTGTGTGTGAATCGGTGTATGTGTGTGTGTGAATCTGTGTATGTGTGTGTGTGTGAATCTGTGTATGTTTGTGTGAATCTGTGTATATGTGTGTTTGTGTGAATCTGTGTATGTGTGTGTGTGTGTGTGAATCTGTGTGTGTGTGTGTGAATCTTTGTATGTGTGCATGTGTGTGTGAATCTGTGCATGTGTGTGTGTGTGAATCTGTGTGTGTGTGTGAATCTGTGTATGTGTGTGTGTGAATAAATCTGTGTGTGTGTGTGTGTGTGTGAATCTGTATGTGTGTGCATGTGAATCTGTGTATGTGTGTGTGTGTGAATCTGTGTGTGTGTGGGTGAATCTGTGTGCGTGTGTGTGTGTGTGTGAATCTGTGTGTGTGTGTGTATCTGTGTATGTGTGTGTGTGAATATGTGTATGTGTGTGTGTGTGAATTTGTTTATGTGTGTGTGAATCTGTGTATTTGAGGGTGTGTTTGTGTGAATCTGTGTATGTGTGTGTGAATCTGTGTATGTGTGTGTGTGAATCAGTGTATGTGTGTGTGTGTGTGTGTGTGAATCGGTGTGTGTGTGTGTGTGTGTGTGAATCTCTGTGTGTGTGTGTGTGTGTGTGTGTGTGTGAATCTGTGTATGTGTATGTGTGTGAATCTGTGTATGTGTGTGTGTGTGCGTGTGTGTGAATCTGTGTGTGTGTGTGTGAATCTGAGTATGTGTGTGTGTGTGTGAATCTGTGTGTGTGTGTGTGTGTGTGTGAATCTGTGTGTGTGTGTGTGTGTGTGAATCTGTGTATGTGTGTGTGTGTGAATCTGTGTATGTGTGTGTGAATCTGTGTATATGTGTGTGTGTGAATCTGTGTATGTGTGTGCGTGTGTGTGTGAATCTGTGTGTGTGTGTGTGTGAATCTGTGTGTGTGTGTGTGTGTGTCTGAGTGTATCTGTGTATGTGTGTGCGAGTGTGAATCTGTGTATGTGTGTGCGAGTGTGAATCTGTGTATGTGTGTGTGTGTGTGTGTGAATCTGTGTGTGTGTGTGAATCTTTGTATGTGGGCATGTGTGTGTGAATCTGTGTATGTGTGTGTGTGTGAATCTGTGTGTGTGTGTGTGTGTGTGTGTGAATCTGTGTATGTGTGTGTGTGTGAATAAATCTGTGTGTGTGTGTGTGTGTGTGTGTGTGTGAATCTGTATGTGTGTGCATGTGAATCTGTGTATGTGTGTGTGTGTGAATCTGTGTGTGTGTGTGTGAATCTGTGTGCGTGTGTGTGTGTGCGTGAATTTGTGTGTATGTGTGTGTATCTGTGTATGTGTGTGTGTGAATCTGTGCATGTGTGTGTTTGTGTGTGTGAATCTGTTTATGTGTGTGTGAATCTGTGTATGTGTGTGTGTGTTTGTGTGAATCTGTATATGTGTGTGTGAATCTGTGTATGTGTGTGTGTGAAACTGTGTATGTGTGTGTGTGAATCTGTGTATGTGTGTGTGTGTGTGAATCGATGTGTGTGTGTGTGTGTGTGAATCTCTCTGTGTGTGTGTGTGTGTGTGTGAATCTGTGTATGTGTATGTGTGTGAATATGTGTATGTGTGTGTGTGTGCGTGTGTGTGAATCTGTGTGCATGTGTTTGAATCTGAGTATGTGTGTGTGTGTGTGAATCTGTGTGTGTCTGTGTGTGTGTCTGTGTGAATCTGTGTGTGTGTGTGTGTGTGTGAATGTGTGTATGTGTGTGTTTGTGTGAATCTGTGTATGTGTGAGTGAATCTGTGTATGTGTGTGTGTGTGAATCTGTGTATGTGTGTGCGTTTGTGTGTGAATCTGTGTGTGTGTGTGTGTGAATCTCTGTGTGTGTGTGTGTGTGTGAGTGAATCTATGTATGTGTGTATGTGTGAATCTGTGTATGTGTGTGTGTGTGAATCTATGTATATATGTGTGTGAATCTGTATATGCGTCTGTGTGTGTGAATCAATGTATATGTGTGTGTCAATCTGTGTATGAGTGTGTGTGAATCTGTGTGTGTGGGTGTGTGTGAATCTGTGGGTGTGTGTGTGTGTGAATGTGTGTGTGTGCGTGTGAATCTGTGTATGTGTGTGTGTGAATCTGTGTATGCGAGTGTGAATTTGTGTGTGCATGTGTGTGTGTGTGTGAATCTGTGTGTGTGTGTGTGTCTGTGTGTTTGTGTGAATCTGTGTGTGTGTGAATCTGTGTATGTGTGTGTGTGTGAATCTGTGCGTGAGTGTGAATCTGTGTGTGTGTGTGTGAATCTGCGTATGTGTGTGTGTGTGAATCTGTGTGTGTGTGTGTGTGTGAATCTGTGTATGTGTTTGTGTATGTGTTAGAATCTGTGTATGTGTGTGTGTGAATCTGTGTATGTGTGTGTGAATCTGGGTGTGTGTGTGTGAGTGAATCCGTGTATGTGCGAGTGTGTGTGTGTGTGTGTGAATCTGTGTGTGTGTGTGAGTGTGTATCTGTGTGTGTGTGTGTGAATCTGTGTATGTGTGTGTGTGTCAATCTCTGTATGTCTGTGTGTGTGTATGTGTGAATCTGTGTGTGTGTGTGTGAATCTGTGTGTGTGTGTGTATGAATCTGTGTATGTGTGTGTGTGTGAATCTGTGTGTGTGTGTGAATCTGTGTGTTCGTGTGTATCTGTGTATGTGTATGTGTGTGTGTGTGTGAATCTGTGTACGTGTTTGAATCTGTGTGTGTGTGTGTGTGTGTGTGTGAAGCTGTGTGCATGTGTGTGTGAATCTGTGTATGTGTGTGTGTGTGAGTGAATCTGTGTGTGTGTGTGAATCTCTGTGTGTGTGTGTGTGTATGAATGTGTGTGTGTGTGTGTGTGTGTGTGAATCTGTGTACGTGTTTATGTGTGTGAATCTGTGTGTGTGTGTGTGTGTTAATCTGTGTGTGTGTGAATCTGTGTGTGTGTGTGAATCTGTGCGTGTATGTGTGTGTGTGTGTGTGAATCTGCGTGTGTGTGTGTGTGAATCTGTGTATGTGTGTGTGTGAATCCATGTATGTATATGTGTGTGTGTGTGTGTGTGAATCTGTGTATGTGTGTGTGTGAATCTATGTATGTGTGTGTGTGTGTGAATCTGTGTGTGTGTGTGTGAATCTGTGTGTGTGTGTGTGTGTGTGAAGCTGTGTGTGTCTGTGAATCTCTGTGTGTGTGTGTGTATGAATGTGTGTGTGTGTGTGAATCTGTGTGTGTGTGTGTGTGTGTGTTGTATGTATGTGTGAATTTGTGTGTGTGTGTGAATCTGTGTGTGTGTGTGTGTCCGAGTGTGTGTGAGTGTGTGAATCTGTGTGCGTTTGTGTGAATCTGTGTATGTGTGTGAATCTGTGTATGTGTGTGTGTGTGTGTGTGTGTGTGTGAATCTGTGTGTGTGTGTGTGTGAACCTGTGTATGTGTGTGTGTATGTGTTAGAATCTGTGTATGTGTGTGTGTGAATCTGTGTATGTGTGTGTGAATCTGGGTGTTTGTGTGTGTGTGAGTGAATCTGTGTATGTGTGTGTGTGTGTGTGTGTGTGTGTGAATCTGTGTGTGTGTGTGAGTTTGTAACTGAGTGTGTGTGTGTGAATCTGTGTATGTGTGTGTGTGTGAATCTGTGTATGTGTGTGTGTGTGAATCTGTGTGTGTGTGTGTGTGTATGAATCTGTGTATGTGTGTGTGTGAATCTGTGTGTGTGTGTGAATCTGTGTGTGAGTGTGTATCTGTAAATGTGTCTGTGTGTATGTGTGTGTGTGTGAATCTGTGTATGTCTGTGTATGTGTGTGTGCGTGTGAATCTGTGCGTGTGTGTGTGTCTGTGTGTTTGTGTGAATGTGTGTGTGTGTGTGTGCGTGTGAATGTGTGTGTGTGTGTGTGTGAATCTGTGTGTGTGCGTGTGTGTGTGTGAATCTGTGAGTGTGTGTGTGTGTGTGTGTGAACCTGTGTGTGTGTGTGTGTGTGTGAATCTGTGTGCGTGCGTGTGTGTGTCAATCTGTGTGTGTGTGTGAATCTGTGTGTGTGTGTGTGTGTGAATCTGTGTATGTGTGTGCGTGTGTGAATCTGTGTATGTGTGTGTGTGTGTGTGTGTGTGTGAATCTGTGTGTGTGTGTGTGAATCTGTGTATGTGTGTGTGTATGTGTTAGAATCTGTGTATGTGTGTCTGTGAATCTCTGTATGTGTGTGTGAATCAGGGTGTGTGTGTGTGTGAGTGAATCTGTGTATGTGTGTGTGTGTGTGTGTGTGTGAATCTGTGTGTGTGTGTGAGTGTGTAACTGTGTGTGTGTGAATCTGTGTATGTGTGTGTGTGAATCTGTGTATGTCTGTGTGTGTGTGTGTGAATCTGTATGTGTGTGTGTGTGTGTGTGAATCTGTGTGTGTGTGTGTGTATGAATCTGAGTATGTGTGTGTGTGTGAATCTGTGGTGTGTGAATCTGTGTGTGAGTGTGTATCTGTGTATGTGTGTATGTGTGTGTGTGTGAATCTGTGTATGTCTGTGTGTGTGTGTGTGTGTGAATCTGTTTGTGTGTGTGTGTGAATCTGTGTGTGTGTGTGTGTGTATGAATCTGTGTATGTGTGTGTGTGTGAATCTGTGTGTGAGTGTGTATCTGTGTATGTGTATGTGTGTGTGTGTGTGTGCGTGTGTGAATCTGTGTGCATGTGTGTGTGAATCTGTGTATGTGTGTGTGTGTGTGTGAGTGAATCTGTGTGTGTGTGTGAATCTCTGTGTGTGTGTGTGTATGAATGTGTGTGTGTGTGTGTGTGTGAATCTGTGTACGTGTGTATGTGTGTGAATCTGTGTGTGTGTGTGTGTGTGTGTGTGTTCATCTGTGTATGTGTGTGTGTGTGAATCTGTGTGTGTGCGAATCTGTGTGTGTGTGTGTGTGTGTGAATCTGTGCGTGTATGTGTGTGTGTGCGTGTGTGTGTGAATCTGCTTGTGTGTGTGTGTGAATCTGTGTATGTGTGTGTGTGAATCTATGTATGTATATGTGTGTGTGTGTGTGAATCTGTGTGTGTGTTTGAATCTGTGTGTGTGTGTGTGTGAATCTGTGTGTGTGTGTGTGTGTGTGTATGTTGTATGTGTGTGTGAATTTGTGTGTGTGTGTGTGAATCTGTGTGTGTGTGTGTGTCCGAGTGTGTGTGAGTGTGTGAATCTGTGTGCGTTTGTGTGAATCTGTGTATGTGTGTGAATCTGTGTATGTGTGTGTGTGTGTGTGTGTGTGTGTGAATCTGTGTGTGTGTGTGTGTGAATCTGTGTATGTGTGTGTGTATGTGTTAGAATCTGTGTATGTGTGTGTGTGAATCTGTGTATGTGTGTGTGAATCTGGGTGTTTGTGTGTTTGTGAGTGAATCTGTGTATGTGTGTGTGTGTGTGTGTGTGTGTGAATCTGTGTGTGTGTGTGAGTTTGTAACTGAGTGTGTGTGTGTGAATCTGTGTATGTGTGTGTGTGTGAATCTGTGTATGTGTGTGTGTGTGAATCTGTGTGTGTGTGTGTGTATGAATCTGTGTATGTGTGTGTGTGAATCTGTGTGTGTGTGTGAATCTGTGTGTGAGTGTGTATCTGTAAATGTGTCTGTGTGTATGTGTGTGTGTGTGAATCTGTGTATGTCTGTGTATGTGTGTGTGCGTGTGAATCTGTGCGTGTGTGTGTGTCTGTGTGTTTGTGTGAATGTGTGTGTGTGTGTGTGCGTGTGAATGTGTGTGTGTGTGTGTGTGAATCTGTGTGTGTGCGTGTGTGTGTGTGAATCTGTGTGTGTGTGTGTGTGTGTGTGTGAACCTGTGTGTGTGTGTGTGTGTGTGAATCTGTGTGCGTGCGTGTGTGTGTCAATCTGTGTGTGTGTGTGAATCTGTGTGTGTGTGTGTGTGAATCTGTGTATGTGTGTGCGTGTGTGAATCTGTGTATGTGTGTGTGTGTGTGTGTGTGTGTGAATCTGTGTGTGTGTGTGTGAATCTGTGTATGTGTGTGTGTATGTGTTAGAATCTGTGTATGTGTGTCTGTGAATCTCTGTATGTGTGTGTGAATCAGGGTGTGTGTGTGTGTGAGTGAATCTGTGTGTGTGTGTGAGTGTGTAACTGTGTGTGTGTGAATCTGTGTATGTGTGTGTGTGTGAATCTGTGTATGTCTGTGTGTGTGTGTGTGAATCTGTGTGTGTGTGTGTGTGTGTGTGAATCTGTGTGTGTGTGTGTGTATGAATCTGAGTATGTGTGTGTGTGTGAATCTGTGGTGTGTGAATCTGTGTGTGAGTGTGTATCTGTGTATGTGTATGTGTGTATGTGTGTGTGTGTGAATCTGTGTATGTCTGTGTGTGTGTGTGTGTGTGAATCTGTTTGTGTGTGTGTGTGAATCTGTGTGTGTGTGTGTGTGTATGAATCTGTGTATGTGTGTGTGTGTGAATCTGTGTGTGAGTGTGTATCTGTGTATGTGTATGTGTGTGTGTGTGTGTGTGTGTGTGAATCTGTGTGCATGTGTGTGTGAATCTGTGTATGTGTGTGTGTGTGTGAGTGAATCTGTGTGTGTGTGTGAATCTCTGTGTGTGTGTGTGTATGAATGTGTGTGTGTGTGTGTGTGTGAATCTGTGTACGTGTGTATGTGTGTGAATCTGTGTGTGTGTGTGTGTGTGTGTGTTCATCTGTGTATGTGTGTGTGTGTGAATCTGTGTGTGTGCGAATCTGTGTGTGTGTGTGTGTGTGTGAATCTGTGCGTGTATGTGTGTGTGTGTGTGTGTGTGTGTGAATCTGCTTGTGTGTGTGTGTGAATCTGTGTATGTGTGTGTGTGAATCTATGTATGTATATGTGTGTGTGTGTGTGAGTGAATCTGTGTGTGTGTTTGAATCTGTGTGTGTGTGTGTGTGAATCTGTGTGTGTGTGTGTGTGTGTATGTTGTATGTGTGTGTGAATTTGTGTGTGTGTGTGAATCTGCGTGTGTGTGTGTGTGTGTGAATCTGTGTGCGTGTGTGTGAATCTGTGTATGTGTGTGAATCTGTGTATGTGTGTGTGTATGTGTGTGTGAATCTGTGTGTGTGTGTGTGAATCTGTGTGTGTGTGTCAATCTGTGTGTGTGCGTGAATCTGTGTGTCTGTGTGTGTGTGTGAATATGTGTGTGTGTGTGTGAATCTGTGTGTGTGTGTGTGTGTGTGTGTGAATCTGTGTATGTGTGTGTGTGTGAATAAATCTGTGTGTGTGTGCGTGTGTGTGTGTGAGTGAATCTGTATGTGTGTGTATGTGAATCTGTGTATGTGTGTGCTTGTGTGAATCTGTGTATGTGTGTGTCTGTGTGAATCTGTGTGTGTGTGAGTGTGTGAATCTGTGTATGTGTGTGTGTATGTGTTAGAATCTGTGTGTGTATGTGTGTATCTGTGTGTGAGTGTGAATCAGTGTATGTGTGTGTGTGTGAATCTGTGCATGTGTGTGTGTATGAGTTAGAAACTGTGTATGTGTGTGTGTGTGAATCTGTGTATGTGTGAGTGAATCTGGGTGTGTGTGTGTGAGTGCATCAGTGTATGTGTGTGTGTGTGTGTGAATCTGTGTGTGTATGTGTGTGTGTGTGTGAATCTGCGTGTGTGTGTGTGAATCTGTGTATGTGTGTGTGTGAATCTATGTATGTATGTGTGTGTGTGTGTGTGAATCTGTGTGTGTGTGTGCGAATCTGTGTGTGTGTGTATCTGTGTGTGTGTGTGTGTGTGAGAGAGTGAATCTGTGTGTGTGTGTGAATCTCTGTGTGTGTGTGTGTGTGTGTGTGTGTGAATCTGTGTGTGTGTGTGAATCTGTGTGTGTGTGTGTGAATCTGTGTGTGTATGTGTGTCTGGGTGTGAATCTGTGTGTGTGTGTGTGAATCTGTGTATGTGTTTGTGTGAATCTATGTATGTGTGTGTGTGTGTGAATCTGTGTGTGTGTGTGTGAATCTGTGTGTGTGTGTGTGTGTGTGTGAAGCTGTGTGTGTCTGTGAATCTCTGTGTGTGTGTGTGTATGAATGTGTGTGTGTGTGAATCTGTGTGTGTGTGTGTGTGTGTGTGTATGTTGTATGTATGTGTGAATTTGTGTGTGTGTGTGAATCTGTGTGTGTGTGTGTGGGCGAGTGTGTGTGAGTGTGTGAATCTGTGTGCGTGTGTGTGAATCTGTGTGTGTGTGTGTGGGCGAGTGTGTGTGAGTGTGTGAATCTGTGTGTGTGTGTGTGAAACTGTGTGTGTGCGTGAATCTCTCTATGCGTGTTTGTGTGTGTGTGTGTGTGAATCTGTGTATGTGTGTGTGTGTGTGAAACTGTGTGTGTGTGTGTGTGTGTGAATCTGTGTGTGTGTGTGTGTGTGAATCTGTGTGTGTGCGTGAATTTCTCTATGCGTGTGTGTGTGTGTGTGTGTGTGTGAATCTGTGTCTGCGTGATTATGTGTGTGTGGGAATCTGTGTGTGTGTGTGTGTGAATCTGTGTGTGTGCGTGAACCTGTGTGTGTGTGTGGGTCTGTGTGTTAATATGTGTGTGCGTGTGAATCTGTGTGTGTGTGTGTGTCTGTGTGTTTGTGTGAATCTGTGTGTGTGTGAATCTGTGTATGTGTGTGTGTGTGAATCTGTGTGTGTGTGTGAATCTGTGTGTGTGTGTGTGAATCTGTGTATGTGTGTGCGTGTGTGAATCTGTGTATGTGTGTGTGTGTGTGTGAACCTGTGTGTGTGTGTGTGTGAATCTGTGTATGTGTTTGTGTATGTGTTAGAATCTGTGTATGTGTGTGTGTGAATCGGTGTATGTGTGTGTGAATCTGGGTGTGTGTGTGTGAGTGAATCCGTGTATGTGCGAGTGTGTGTGTGTGTGTGTGTGAATCTGTGTGTGTGTGTGAGTGTGTATCTGTGTGTGTGTGTGTGAATCTGTGTATGTGTGTGTGTGTCAATCTCTGTATGTCTGTGTGTGTGTATGTGTGAATCTGTGTGTGTGTGTGTGAATCTGTGTGTGTGTGTGTATGAATCTGTGTATGTGTGTGTGTGTGAATCTGTGTGTGTGTGTGAATCTGTGTGTTCGTGTGTATCTGTGTATGTGTATGTGTGTGTGTGTGTGAATCTGTGTACGTGTTTGAATCTGTGTGTGTGTGTGTGTGTGTGTGAAGCTGTGTGCATGTGTGTGTGAATCTGTGTATGTGTGTGTGTGTGAGTGAATCTGTGTGTGTGTGTGAATCTCTGTGTGTGTGTGTGTATGAATGTGTGTGTGTGTGTGTGTGTGTGTGAATCTGTGTACGTGTTTATGTGTGTGAATCTGTGTGTGTGTGTGTGTGTGTTAATCTGTGTATGTGTGTGTGTGTGAATCTGTGTGTGTGCGAATCTGTGTGTGTGTGTGAATCTGTGCGTGTATGTGTGTGTGTGTGTGTGTGAATCTGCGTGTGTGTGTGTGTGAATCTGTGTATGTGTGTGTGTGAATCCATGTATGTATATGTGTGTGTGTCTGTGTGTGAATCTGTGTGTGTGTTTGAATCTGTGTGTGTGTGTGTGTGTATGTTGTATGCGTGTGTGAATTTGTGTGTGTGTGTTAATCTGTGTGTGTGTGTGTGTGAGTGTGTGAATCTGTGTGCGTGTGTGTGAATCTGTGTATGTGTGTGAATCTGTGTATGTGTGTGTGTATGTGTGTGTGAATCTGTGTGTGTGTGAATCTGTGTGTGTGTGTGAAACTGTGTGTGTGCGTGAATCTGTGTGTCTGTGTGTGTGTGTGTGAATATGTGTGTGTGTGTGTGAATCTGTGTGTGTGTGTGTGTGTGTGTGAATCTGTGTATGTGTGTGTGTGAATCTGTGTGTGTGTGCGTGTGTGTGTGAATATGTGTGTGTGTGTGTGTGAATCTGTGTGTGAGTGTGTGTGTGAATTTGTGTGTGTGTGCGTGAATCTGTGTGTGTGTGTGAATGTGTGGGAATCTGTGTGTGTGTGTGTGTGTATCTGAGTATGTGTGTGTGTGTGTGTGAATCTGTGTGTGTGTGTGTGTGTGTGTGATTGTGAATCTGTGTGTGTGTGTTTGTGTGTGTGAATCTGTGTGTGTGTGTGTGTGTGTGTGTGTGAATATTTGTATGTGTGTGTGTGTGTGTGTGTGAATCGGTGTATGTGTGTGTGTGAATCTGTGTATGTGTGTGTGTGTGAATCTGTGTATGTTTGTGTGAATCTGTGTATATGTGTGTTTGTGTGAATCTGTGTATGTGTGTGTGTGTGTGTGTGAATCTGTGTGTGTGTGTGTGCGTGTGAATCTGTGTGTGTGTGTGTGTGTGTGAATCTGTGTGTGTGTGTGTGTTCATCTGTGTATGTGTGTGTGTGTGAATCTGTGTGTGTGCGAATCTGTGTGTGTGTGTGTGTGTGTGTGAATCTGTGCGTGTATGTGTGTGTGTGTGTGTGTGTGTGAATCTGCTTGTGTGTGTGTGTGAATCTGTGTATGTGTGTGTGTGAATCTATGTATGTATATGTGTGTGTGTGTGTGTGAATCTGTGTGTGTGTTTGAATCTGTGTGTGTGTGTGTGTGTGTGAATCTGTGTGAGTGTGTGTGTGTGTGTGTGTGTGTGTATGTTGTATGTGTGTGTGAATTTGTGTGTGTGTGTGAATCTGCGCGTGTGTGTGTGTGTGTGTGTGAATCTGTGTGCGTGTGTGTGAATCTGTGTATGTGTGTGTGTATGTGTGTGTGAATCTGTGTGTGTGTGTGTGAATCTGTGTGTGTGTGTGAATCTGTGTGTGTGCGTGAATCTGTGTGGTCTGTGTGTGTGTGTGAATATGTGTGTGTGTGTGTGGATGTGTGTGTGTGTCTGTGTGTGTGTGTGTGAATCTGTGTATGTGTGTGTGTGTGAATATATGTGTGTGTGTGTGTGTGTGTGTGTGTGTGTGTATGTGTATGTGTGTGTGTGTGAATCTGTGTATGTGTATGTGTGTGAATCTGTGTATGTGTGTGTGTGTGTGAATCTGTGTGTGTGTGTGTGTGAATCTGTGTATGTGTGTGTGTGTGAATCTGTGTATGTGTGTATGTGTATGTGTGTGTGTGTGAATCAGTGTATGTGTGTGTGTGTGAATCTGTGTATGTGTGTGTGTGTGTGTGAACCTGTGTACGTCTGTGTGTGTGTGTGAATCTGTGGTTGTGTGAATCTGTGTGCGTGT
>NC_054488.1:24210767-24228267 GCF_017639515.1 Carcharodon carcharias
TGAATCTGTGTGTGTGTGTGTGTGTGTGAGTGAATCTGTGTATGTGTGTGTGTGTGTGTGAATCTGTGTGTGTGTGTGTGTGTGTGAATCTGTGTGTGTGTGAATCTGTGTATGTGTGTGTGTGTGTGTGTGTGAATCTGTGTATGCGTGTGTGTGTGTGTGTGTGAATCTGTGTACGTGTGTGTGTGTGTGAATCTGTGTGTGTGTGTGTGTGTGTGAATCTGTGTGCATGTGTGTGTGTGTGTGTGAATCTGTGTGTGTATGTGTGTGTGTGTGTGAATCTGTGTGTGCGTGTGAATCTGTGTGTGTGTGTGTGTGAATCTGTTTATGTGTGTGTGTGTCTGTGTGTGAATCTGTGAGTGTGTGTGTGTGTGTGTGTGAATCTGTGTGTGAGTGTGTATCTGTGTATGTGTATGCTTGCGAATCTGTGTATGTGTGTGTGTATGTGTGTGAATATATGTATGTGTGCATGTGTATGTATGTGTGTGTGAATCTGTGTATGTGTGTGTGTGTGTGTGAATCTGTGTGTGTGTGTGTGAATCTGTGTATGTGTGTGTGTGAATCTATGTATGTGTGTGTGTGTGTGAATCTGTGTGTGTGTGTGTGTGAATCTGTGTGTGTGTGTGTGAAGCTGTGTGTGTGTGTGAATCTCTGTGTGTGTGTATGTGTATGAATGTGTGCGTGTGTGTGTGAATCTGTGTGTGTGTGTGAATCTCTGTGTGTGTGTGTGTGTGTATGAATGTGTGTGTGTGTGTGTGAATCTGTGTGTGTGTGTGTGTGTATGAATGTGTGTGTGTGTGTGTGAATCTGTGTGTGTGTGTATGTTGTATGTATGTGTGAATTTTTGTGTGTGTGTGAATCTGTGTGTGTGTGTGTGTGTGCGTGCGAGTGTATGTGTGTGTGAATCTGTGTGCGTGTGTGTGAATCTGTGTATGAGTGTGAATCTGTGTATGTGTGTGTGTGTGTGTGTGAATCTGTGTGTGTGTGTATGTGTGTGTGTGAATCTGTGTGTGTGTGTGTGTGTGAATCTGTGTGTGTGCGTCAATCTCTATATGCGTGTGCGTGTGTGTGTGTGTGAATCTGTGTCTGCGTGATTATGTGTGTGTGTGAATCTGTGTGTGTGTGTGTGTGTGAATCTGTGTGTGCGTGAATCTGTGTGTCTGTGTGTGTGTGTTAATATGTGTGTGCGTGTGAATCTGTGTGTGTGTGTGTGTCTGTGTGTTTGTGTGAATCTGTGTGTGTGTGTGCGTGTGAATGTGTGTGTGTGTGTGTGTGTGTGAATCTGTGTGTGTGTGTGTGTGTGTGTGTGAATCTGTGTGTGTGTGTGTGTGTGTGTGTGTGAATCTGTGTATGTGTGTGTGTGTGTGTGAATCTGTGTGTGTGTGTGTGAATCTGTGTGTGTGTGTGTGTGTGTGTGAATCTGTGTATGTGTGTGTGTGTGTGAATCTGTGTGTGTGTGTTTGTGTGTGAATCTCTGTATGTGTGTGTGTATGTGTTAGAATCTGTGTATGTGTGTGTGTGTGAATCTGTGTATGTGTGTGTGAATCTGGGTGTGTGTGTGTGTGTGAGTGAATCTGTGTATCTGTGTGTGTGTGTGTGTGAATCTGTGTGTGTGTGTGAGTGCGTATCTGTGTGTGTGTGTGTGAATCTGTGTATGTGTGTGTGTGTGAATCTGTGTATGTCTGTGTGTGTGTGTGTGTGTGAATCTGTGTGTGTGTGTGAATCTGTGTGTGTGTGTATGAATCTGTGTATGTGTGTGTGTGTGAATCTGTGTGTGTGTGAATCTGTGTGTGAGTGTGTATCTGTGTATGTGTATGTGTGTGTGTGTGTGTGAATCTGTGTACGTGTGTGAATCTGTGTGTGTGTGTGTGTGTGTGAATCTGTGTGCATGTGTGTGTGAATCTGTGTATGTGTGTGTGTGTGAATCTGTGTATGTGTGTGTGTGTGTGAATCTGTGTGTGTGTGTGTGTGTGTGAATCTGTGTATGTGTGTGTGTATGTGTTAGAATCTGTGTATGAGTGTGTGTGAATCTGTGTATGTGTGTGTGAATCTGGGTGTGTGTGTGTGTGAGTGAATCTGTGTATGTGTGTGTGTGTGTGTGTGTGTGTGAATCTGTCTGTGTGTGTGTGAATCTGTGTATGTGTGTGTGTGAATCTATGAATGTATGTGTATGTGTGTGTGTGTGTGTGAAACTGTGTGTGTGTGTGTGAATCTGTGTGTGTGTGTATCTGTGTGTGTGTGTGTGCGTGAGAGTGAATCTGTGTGTGTGTGAATCTGTGTGTGTGTGTGTGTGTGTATGAATGTGTGTGTGTGTGAATCTGTGTGTGTGTGTGAAAGTGTGTGTGTGTGTGTGAATCTGTGTGTGTATGTGTTTGTGTGTGTGTGTGAATCTGTGTGTGGGTGTGTGTGAATCTGTGTATGTGTGTGTGTGAATCTATGTATGTATGTGTGTGTGTGTGTGTGTGTGTGAATCTGTGTGTGTGTGTGAATCTGTGTGTGTGTGTATCTGTGTGTGTGTGTGTGTGAGAGTGAATCTGTGTGTGTGTGTGAATCTGTGTGTGTGTGTGTGTGTGTGTGTATGAATGTGTGTGTGTGTGAATCTGTGTGTGTGTGTGAAAATGTGTGTGTGTGTGTGAATCTGTGTGTGTATGTGTGTGTGTGTGTGTGTGTGAATCTGTGTGTGTGTGTGTGAATCTGTGTATGTTTGTGTGTGAATCTATGTATGTGTGTGTGTGTGAATCTGTGTGTGTGTGTGTGAATCTGTGTTTGTGTGTGTGCGTGAAGCTGTGTGTTTGTGTGAATCTCTGTGTGTGTGTCTATGAATGAGTGTGTGTGTGTGTGAATCAGTGTGTGTGTGTGTGTATGTTGTATGTATGTGTGAATTTGTGTGAGTGTGTGAATCAGTGTGTGTGTGTGTGAATCCGTGTCTGCGTGAGTATGTGTGTGTGTGAATCTGTGTGTGTGTGTGTGTGAATCTCTGTGTGTGCGTGAATCTGTGTGTGTGTGTGTGTCTGTGTGTTAATATGTGTGTGCGTGTGAATCTGTGTGTGTGTGTGTGTCTGTGTGTTTGTGTGAATCTGTGTTTGTGTGTGCGTGTGAATGTGTATGTGTGTGTGTGTGTGAATCTGTGTGTGTGTGTGTGTGTGTGAATCTGTGTATGTGTGTGTGTATGTGTTAGAATCTGTGTATGTGTGTGTGAATCTGTGTATGTGTGTGTGAGTGAATCTGTGTATGTGTGTGTGTGTGTGTGTGTGTGTGAATCTGTGTGTGTGTGTGTGTATCTGTGTGTGTGTGTGAATCTGTGTATGTGTGTGTGTGTGAATCTGTGTATGTGTGTGTGTATGTGTTAGAATCTGTGTATGTGTGTGTGTGAATCTGTGTATGTGTGTGTGAATCTGGGTGTGTGTGTGTGTGAGTGAATCTGTGTATGTGTGTGTGTGTGTGTGTGTGTGTGTGAATCTGTGTGTGTATGTGTGTGTGTGTGTGTGTGAATCAGCGTGTGTGTGTGTGAATCTGTGTATGTGTGTGTGTGAATCTATGTATTGATGTGTGTGAGTGTGTGTGTGTGTGAATCTGTGTGTGTGTGTGTGAATCTGTGTGTGTGTGTGTATCTGTGTGTATGTGTGTGTGTGAGAGAGTGAATCTGTGTGTGTGTGTGAATCTGTGTGTGTGTGTGTGTGTGTGTGTGTGTGTATGAATGTGTGTGTGTGTGTGTGAATCTGTGTGTGTGTGTGAATCTGTGTGTGTGTGTGTGAATCTGTTTGTGTATGTGTGTGTGTGTGTGTGTGAATCTGTGTGTGTGTGTGTGAATCTGTGTATGTGTGTGTGTGAATCTATGTATGTGTGTGTGTGTGAATCTGTGTGTGTGTGTGTGTGAATCTGTGTGTGTGTGTGTGAAGCTGTGTGTGTGTGTGAATCTCTGTGTGTGTGTATGTGTATGAATGTGTGTGTGTGTGTGTGAATCTGTGTGTGTGTGTGAATCTCTGTGTGTGTGTGTGTGTATGAATGTGTGTGTGTGTGTGTGAATCTGTGTGTGTGTGTGTGTGTATGAATGTGTGTGTGTGTGTGAATCTGTGTGTGTGTGTATGTTGTATGTATGTGTGAATTTGTGTGTGTGTGTGAATCTGTGTGTGTGTGTGTGCGTGCGAGTGTATGTGTGTGTGAATCTGTGTGCGTGTGTGTGAATCTGTGTATGAGTGTGAATCTGTGTATGTGTGTGTGTGTGTGTGAATCTGTGTGTGTGTGTATGTGTGTGTGTGAATCTGTGTGTGTGTGTGTGTGTGTGAATCTGTGTGTGTGCGTGAATCTCTATATGCGTGTGTGTGTGTGTGTGTGAATCTGTGTCTGCGTGATTATGTGTGTGTGTGAATCTGTGTGTGTGTGTGTGTGTGAATCTGTGTGTGTGCGTGAATCTGTGTGTGTGTGTGTGTGTTAATATGTGTGTGCGTGTGAATCTGTGTGTGTGTGTGTGTCTGTGTGTTTGTGTGAATCTGTGTGTGTGTGTGCGTGTGAATGTGTGTGTGTGTGTGTGTGTGTGAATCTGTGTGTGTGTGTGTGTGTGTGTGTGAATCTGTGTGTGTGTGTGTGTGTGTGTGTGTGAATCTGTGTATGTGTGTGTGTGTGTGTGTGAATCTGTGTGTGTGTGTGAATCTGTGTGTGTGTGTGTGTGTGAATCTGTGTATGTGTGTGCGTGTGTGAATCTGTGTATGTGTGTGTGTGTGTGAATCTGTGTGTGTGTGTTTGTGTGTGAATCTCTGTATGTGTGTGTGTATGTGTTAGAATCTGTGTATGTGTGTGTGTGTGAATCTGTGTATGTGTGTGTGAATCTGGGTGTGTGTGTGTGTGTGAGTGAATCTGTGTATGTGTGTGTGTGTGTGTGAATCTGTGTGTGTGTGTGAGTGTGTATCTGTGTGTGTGTGTGTGAATCTGTGTATGTGTGTGTGTGTGAATCTGTGTATGTCTGTGTGTGTGTGTGTGTGTGTGTGAATCTGTGTGTGTGTGTGAATCTGTGTGTGTGTGTATGAATCTGTGTATGTGTGTGTGTGTGAATCTGTGTGTGTGTGAATCTGTGTGTGAGTGTGTATCTGTGTATGTGTATGTGTGTGTGTGTGTGTGAATCTGTGTACGTGTGTGAATCTGTGTGTGTGTGTGTGTGTGTGTGAATCTGTGTGCATGTGTGTGTGAATCTGTGTATGTGTGTGTGTGTGAATCTGTGTATGTGTGTGTGTGTGTGAATCTGTGTGTGTGTGTGTGTGTGTGAATCTGTGTATGTGTGTGTGTATGTGTTAGAATCTGTGTATGTGTGTGTGTGAATCTGTGTATGTGTGTGTGAATCTGGGTGTGTGTGTGTGTGAGTGAATCTGTGTATGTGTGTGTGTGTGTGTGTGTGTGTGAATCTGTCTGTGTGTGTGTGTGTGCATCTGTGTGTGTGTGTGTGAATCTGTGTATGTGTGTGTGTGAATCTGTGTGTGTGTGTGTGTATGTGTTAGAATCTGTGTATGTGTTTGTGTGTGAATCTGTGTATGTGTGTGTGTGAATCTGTGTATGTGTGTGTGTGTGTGTGTGTGTGTGTGAATCTGTGTGTGTATGTGTGTGTGTGTGTGTGAATCTGCGTGTGTGTGTGTGAATCTGTGTATGTGTGTGTGTGTTTGTGAATCTATGTATATGTGTATGTGTATGTGTGTGTGCGAATCTGTGTGTGTGTGTGTGAATCTGTGTGTGTGTGTATCTGTGTGTGTGTGTGTGTGAGAGTGAATCTGTGTGTGTGTGTGAATCTGTGTGTGTGTGTGTGTGTGTATGAATGTGTGTGTGTGTGTGTGAATCTGTGTGTTTGTGTGAATCTGTGTGTGTGTGTGTGAATCTGTGTGTGTATGTGTGTGTGTGTGTGTGAATCTGTATGTGTGTGTGAATCTGTGTATGTGTGTGTGTGTGAATCTATGTATGGGTGTGTGTGTGTGAATCTGTGTGTGTGTGTGTAAATCTGTGTGTGTGTGTGTGTGAAGCTGTGTGTGTGTGTGAATCTGTGTGTGTGTGTGTGTATGAATGTGTGTGTGTGTGTGTGAATCTGTGTGTGTGTGTGTATGTTGTATGTATGTGTGAATTTGTGTGTGTGTGTGAATCTGTGTGTGTGTGTGTGCGAGTGTGTGTGAGTGTGTGAATCTGTGTGCGTGTGTGTGAATCTGTGTATGTGTGTGAATCTGTGTATGTGTGTGTGTGCCTGTGTGTGCAAATCTGTGTGAATTTCTGTGAGTGTGCTGAATCTCTGTGTGAATCTGTGTGTGTGTGTGAATCTCTGTGTGTATGTGTGTGAATCTGTGTGAATTTCTGTGTGTGCTGAATCTCTGTGTGAATCTGTGTGTGTGTGTCTGTGTGTGTGAATCTCTGTGTGAATCTGTGTGTGTATGTGTGTGAATCTGTGTGAATTTCTGTGAGTGTGCTGAAACTCTGTGTGAATCTGTGTGTGTGTGTGTGTGTGAATCTGTGTGTGTGTGTGTGTATGTGTGTGTGTTTGAATCTGTGTGTGTGTGTGTGTGTATGTGTGTGCGTGTGAATCTATGTGTGTGTGTGTGTGAATCTGTGTGCGTGTGTGTATGTGTGTGTGTGAATGTGTGTGTGTGTGTGAATCTGTGTGTGTGTGTGTGTATATGTGTGTGATTGTGAATCTGTGTGTGTGTGTACGTGTGTGTGCGTGAATCTGTGTGTGTGTGTGCGTGTGTGTGAATCTGTGTGTGTTTGTGTTTATGTGTGTGTGTGTGAATCTGTGTGTGTGTGTGTGTGTGTGTGAATCTGTGTGCGTGTGTGTGTGTGTGTGTGTGAATCTGTGTATGTGCGTGTGTGAATCTGTGTGTGTATGTGTGTGTGTGAATCTGTGTATGTGTGTGAATCTGTGCGCGTGTGAATCTGTGTGTGAATCTGTGTGTGTGTGTGTGTGTGTGAATCAGTGTGTAGTTGTGTGTGTGTGAATCTGTGTGTGTGAATCTGTGTGTGTGTGTGTGTGTGTGAATCTGTGTGTGTGTGTGTGTGAATCTGTGTATGTGTGTGTGTGTGTGTGTGAATCTGTGTTTGTGTGTTTGTGTATGTGTGTGTGTGTGTGTGTGTGTGAATCTGTGTGCGTGTGTGTGTGTGTGTGTGAATCTGTGTGTGTTTGTGTGTATGTGTGTGTGTGTGAATCTGTTTATGTGTGTGTGTGTGTGAATCTGTGTTTGTGTGTTTGTGTATGTGTGTGTGTGTGTGTGTATGTGTGTGTGTGTGAATCTGTGTGTGTGTGTATGTGTGTGTGTGAATCTGTGTGTGTGTGTGTATGTGTGTGTGTGTGAGTGAATCTGTGTGTGTATGTGTGTGTGTGTGTGTATGTGTGTGAATCTGTGTGTGTGTGTGTGAATCTGTGTGTGTGTGTGTATGTGTGTGTGTTTGAATCTGTGTGTGTGTGTGTGAATCTGTGTGTGTGTGAATCTGTGTGTGTGTGTGTATGTGTGTGTGTGTGAATCTGTGTGTGTATGTGTGTGTATGTGTGTGAATCTGTGTGTGTGTGTGTGAATCTGTGTGTGTGTGTGTGTGTGTGTGTGTGTGTGAATCTGTGTGTGTGTGTGTGTGTATGTGTGTGTGTGAATGTGTGTGTGTGTGAATCTGTGTGTGTGTGTGTGTATATGTGTGTGTATGTGTGTGTTTGTGAATCTGTGTGTGTGTGTACGTGTGTGTGCGTGAATCTGTGTGTGTGTGTGCGTGTGTGTGAATCTGTGTGTGTGTGTGTTTATGTGTGTGTGTGTGAATCTGTGTATGTGTGTGTGTATGTGTGTGTGTGAATCTGTGTGTGTGTGTGTGTGTGTGTGTGTGTGAATCTGTGTGTGTGTGTGTGTGAATCCATGGGAAAAATTTTCCCCCCATCGGGAATGTTGTGTGGGAGTGGGCGCGGACCCCAATCGGGTCCGCACCGCCATTTTACACGGGCGGGCTAACTAAGGCCTGCCCAGCGTGGCGCGCACCAGGAAGCACTGGGTGCTCCCTGTGCGGGTGCGAAAGAGCACAGAAATCTCCCTGAGGCACAGAGCTGTCTCAGGGATATTAGTTTAAGTTTTAAACATCTAAATAAAGAAATTAAAAACTGTTTAAAACATGGCCCCTCATGTAGCCGGAACATGTCAATGAATTTAAAAAAAAATTTAACTGAATTTTTAAACACTTCATGAAACCTCATCCCACCCGTGAATGAGGTTCCATGAAAAATTGTGAAGGCCGCCTGAGCTCCTTGCCTGCCCACCAACCTTAAGGTTAGACGGGTAGCTCATTTTATTAGTTCAACCAATTTTTAACAGGCCTTAATAGCTGATTCAGCTGCGCACCTGCTGAACTGAAAATCTAAATGACGCGCGGTGGTGTTGAAGACTTTGGATTCCTTTTAATATTATCTGCCAATCTCAGCTCATACTCTCTGTTTGCTTCTCTTATTTCCTTTTCCACTTCCCCTCTGAATTTTCTATAAACAGCCTGATTCTCACTTTTATTATCCATCTGGCCTCTGTCATATGCACTCTTTTTCTGCTTCATCTTACTCTCTATCTCTTTCATCATCCAGGGGGCTGTGCTTTTGTCTGTCCGACCTTTCCCCCTCAAGGGAATCTATCCTGACAGTACCTGAACCATCTCTGCTTTAAAAGCAGCCCATTGTTTTATTTCAGTTTTGCCTGCCAATCTTTGATTCCAATTTACCTGGGACAGATGCATTCTCACCCCACTGAGATTAGCCCTTCCCCAATTTACTCTTGATTGCTCTTATGCAACAATTAACCTAAACCTTATGATACTATGATCACTATTTTCTACTGAGAACCTACCAGTTGAATCAAGCACCATTCCACTTTCTTGGGACAGCCACAGATGGGCAATAAATGTTGACTTGTCACCGACGCCCACATCCAGAGAATGAAAATGAATTTTAAAATGTAGGCTCACCCTTGATGGACAGTGCTAGGTGCCACGCAGAGAGTTGGATCTGTGGAACAGAAGCCCAGTGGGATTCACTGCACTCCAGAGAGAATGGGGAACGGTTGTGGGCCAGTTAGTGGAGGGGAGCACCATAAATAATATCAGGTTAAGATATGATTGCCTGAATTTTATATGAAATTACAGAAGATCAGTGTCCAAGGACCTTACAATCAACCTTAAAGGGCTTTTACTGAATCATACAATTGATCTATTGATCTTCTAACCACCATGGCCCTATTAACTGGCTCTGATTGAATAACACATCAATACAGCTCCAACTTAGGGCAGCAAGGGATATAATGCAGATAGATGGAGTCAAAATACAGATCAGCCCTAATCTAATTGAATAGCAGAGATGACTCGAGGGCTGAATGGCCTCCTCCTGTTTCTATGTAGACGGTGGCACATTAGTTACTCCTTGCCATGACTTCATTGTCCCGTTCAGTAACACAGATTCTCTTACCTCTATAAATAGCACCGCCCAGAGCTTGTTCCAGAATTTGGATTGGCTCAGAGAGTTGTGACTAGCCAGGTGACTCCCTTTCACCGAGACGACGGTGTGAGCTGCACCCAGGAGCAGGATGCCCAGGCAGAGCAGGATCAATCTGTCCGAGCGCAGCAGCAAAAATCCTGCAAGACAAACAGGAGCTGTAAATGTGGCACAGTCAAACCACACCCCCCCACCACCCAATTCCCTAGCCCCAATCCTGGCTGCCCTGTACACCACACCTGACCCATTTCTCATAGATTCATAATGGCACAGAAGGAGGCCATTGGGCCCATCGAGTCCATGCCAGCCCTCTGTACAGCAATCCAGTCAGTCCCATTGCCCCCACCCCCTGGCTCTATCCCCGCAGTCCTGCAGGTTTATTTCCCTCAACTGCCCATCCTATTTCCTCTTAAAATCATTCATCATCTCCACTTCCCCTCATGGGCAGCAAGTTCCAGATCATTACCATTTGCTGCATAAAAACATTTTTCCTCAAACTCCCTCCTGCATTCTTTGCCCACAACATTAAATCTGTGTCCCCGAGTCCTTGTCTCACCAGTTAATGGGAACAGATTTTCTTTATCTTTCACATCTAAACCTGTCATTATGTTGTACACCTTGAGCAAATTTCCCCTCAATTATCCTTGCTCCACGGAGAACAACTCCAGTTTCTCCAATCTAACCTTGTAGCTAAATTCCCCCATCCCTGGAAACCATTCTGGTAAACCTCCCCCGCACCCTCTCAAGGACCCTCACATCCTTCCTAAAGTGTGGTGACCAGAACTGGGTGCGATACTCTAGTTGTGGCCTAACCAGAGCTTTATAAATGTTCAGTTTACCTTTCTTGCTTTTGTACTCAATGCCTCTATTTATGAAGCCTAAGATCCCATATGCTTTGCTAACCACTCTTTCAATATGTCCTGCCACCTTCAATGATCTATGGACATGAAGTCCTAGGTCCCTGCACACTTGTTAGAATTGTGCCATTAACCTATACTGCCTTCTGTCAAAATGCATCACCTCACACTTCTCTGTAAAAAAATTTCTGCTGCTGGCCGACTGACACTCACCTCGCTGAAGCTGCCAATTTGGAACACCAACTCAGTACCCATACCACAGAGTGCGTGCATGCCAGTGGACAGCAAACAAGGGTAGTATAGGATGAAAGCAATCTACTGCAGATGCTGGAAATCTGAAATAAAGACAAAAAGTGCTGGAAAAACTCAGCAGGTCTGACAGCCTCTGTGGAAAGAGAAACAGAGTTAACATTTTGAGTCTGTATGGGACTCTGCTGTGATGCCTCTGTGGCCAAACAGCCAGGAGAGACCATCTTGGCCCACCCATGAAGACTGGCTATCCCGGTTCAGGAAGTGCCTCCAGTATGGACTTAGCACCAACAAGAGGTGGGAGACAGGAATTAACAGGAAGAGTACAAACTAACTCCAAAAGTGAAAGGGAAGAACGGATCTCAGCTGTGGTATTGTGTACAGTTCTGGGTGACACATTATAGGAAGGATGGGAACACATTGGAGAGAGTGCAGAAGAGGTTTACAAGAATGGTTCCAAGGATGAAAAACTTCAGCTATGAGATTGGAGAGGTTGGGACTGTTCTCCTTAGAGAGAAGAAGGTTAAGAGGAGATTTGATGGATATGTTCAAAATCATGAGGGGGCTGGACAGAGTAGATAGGGAGAAGCTGTTCCCACTTGTAAAATGATCAAGAATGAGAGGACACAGATCTAAAGTGATTTGCAAAAGAAGCAAATTTGACATGAGAAAAAAACCATTTCACACAACGAGTGGTTGGGGTCTGGAATGCGCTGCCTAGAAGTGTGGTGGAGACAAGTTCAATTGAGGCATCCCAGAAGGCATTGGATGATTATTTAAATAGAAACAATGTGCAGGGGTACGGGGAAAAGGGAGGAGATTAGCACTAGGTCATAATGCTCATGTGGAGAGTTAGTGCAGACACGATGGGCTGAATGGCCTTCTGTGCTGTTAAAATTCTGTGATTCTATTAACCTCGCTGAGCATTGAACGATGCTGGTATGAACTTTACCCCTATTAAAGATAGAGGAATTTCACATAGACAGGTTTGCTGACCTCTCCCAATATATCCCTGTCTGTGAATAATTACTCTTCCTCCTCCCCAGCACACTTTGTGCTTTGCCTCACGTCCCATCATCAACCAGTCACTGAGAAAGCAATCCTCTTGTGGAAATCAAGGCAAAGGGGCTGAGGCCCCACAGAAAGAGGGAGAAGGACGTGCATTTCTATAGCAGCTTTCACCTCAGGACATCCCAAAGCACTTTACAGCTAATGAAGACCTTTTGAACTGTAATTGTTGTTGTATTGTAGGAAACATGGCAGCCCATTGTGCATGGCCAGATCCCAATAACATCAATGAGATAAGAAGGAGATCATCTGTGTTAATGATGTCGTTTGTGGGGCAAATATTGGCCAGGATACAGGGCCTCTGTTGCTTTTCTTCAAATTGTGAGACCAGATTGTTTATGCCCATCCGAGAGAGCAGGAGAGACCTCAGTTTAACGTTTCATCCAAAAAATGATACCGCTGACAGCACAGCACTCTCTCAGTACTGCACTGGAGTGACAGCCTGGATTATGGCCTCAAGTCTCTAGACTGCGACTTGTACCCACAACTTGTTGACAGAGGAGAGGATGCAACTCACTGAGCCTGAAGCTCGCTTAATATTAGATTTAAGTTTAGTCCCAACAACAAATGAGGAGAACAGAAGGAATTTTTCACACAAAGGGACTTTAGAAAATGGAATCCATTGCTGCAGTGAGACACAGCAACTAAAAAGATCATTTGAACCAAAATTCATTTAAGACTAGAGGAGAAAGAACAGGGAAACCAGGTAGCAATAGAGGCCTTCACTGTGGAGTGAACAGTGATACAGCCTCGAGTAGCTGAGTGGACTCATCTGAGCTGAAATCCAAACCCTTATATCACAGACAGGAGGAACTTAGCAAAACAATTGCAATTTGATTGATTCCGAAGTCCAATTTTACTGCAAGCCTCAAGACATTGGTCTAAAGCAGGTCAGATAGGGTCTTCCTAAAATGTTTCACATTCATCTGCCACGTGTCTGCCCATTCCACCAGCCTGTCTATGTCCTTTTGAAGTCTATCACCATCCTCCTCACATTTCAAAACACTTCCAAGTTTGTGTCATCTGAAAGTTTTGGAATTGTGCCCTGCACACACAAGTCCAGGCTATTAAGATAGATCAAGAAAAGCAGAGGTCAGAATAACATGGGGAACCCCACTATATAGCTTCCTCCAGCCAACTTCATATCTATGCTACCGCTGTCCCTTTTATTCCACAGGCTTCAACTTTGCTGACAAGCCTATTTGTGGCACTTTATCAAGCCTCTTTTGGAAGGCCATATACACTACATCAACCACATTACCCTCATCTACCCTCTCTCTTCAGGTGTCTTGCCCTAACATGGCATTGGCAACCATGGACTTATATGTGTTGGTCCATGGTTATACTTGGCAAGGTGCTGCAGTGGCTTGCCATTGACTTCTGCAGGTTCTAGCTGACCAGGAGACGGTCCCATTCTTATTGCCTGCCAAAGGCACATTAGAAGGATTTACATGTGGACATTTAATCTGCTTGGCCACATCACTCATGCACCTTCTGGGGCCATCACATCCTGGGGTGGGACTCAATCCCAGATCCTGTGACCTCTATTACCCTCTCTGCTATCTCTTCAAAAAAACTCAATCAAGTTAATTAAGCACAATTTGTTTTTAACAAATCCATGCTGCCTTTCTCTAATTTGGTGGCCCTTGGAATACATCCAGTAGTGTAATGGTACCTCTACTGTTTTTCAGATCTAACCAAATAGATTCTATCCTTGACCACTCTAGGACATCCTCTCCCCCCTGCTTTGTAATCAATCCTGCCACTCCTCCTCCTTTCCTTCCTTATTTTTCCTGAACACCTTGCGTCCAGGAATGTTTAGAACCCAGTTCTGTTCTTTTTGAGCCAGTTCTCTATTATTACCACATCATCATATCCCCATGTGATTATCTGCAGCTCCAACTCACCAACTTTATTTACATTGCTTCATGTGTTTACATTAATGAGTTGTTAACCTTATTGCATTCCCTTGTATTCTGACCTCACCTTATTATTATTTCTTACCTTGGTGGCATATTTCTCTCCCAATCTCTTGTGAAGCTTGTTTCTCCTTTATAATGTTCCATCCTAGTTTCCATCCCACTCCCAAATTGGTTTAAACCCCCTCTCACAGCCCTAGCAAACTGCCTGGTTAGGGCATTGGTCCTGGCTCTGTTAAGACACAGATTTTCCAGACGTACAGTCCCACCTTCCCCAGAACCGATCCCAATGCCCCAGGAATCTGAAGCCCTCTCTCCTGCACCATCTCTCCAGCCACACATTCATCTGCTCTAACCTCTATTTCTATACTCATTAGCACGTGGCACTGGGGGTAATCCGAAGGCCTCGTTGTGGGTGTGCCCACCACGGGCGAGGTGCTACCCCAGCCAGAAGTCCATTGACTTGCAGCGGGACCGGAAGATCCCAGCGGTGGGGGGTGGATGCGGAAAATCCTGCCGGAAGATGACTACTTTCGGTCTTTTTTACACATTTTCTTCTTAACTCCCTAAAATATCTTGCAGGTGCTCAGCCCTCTTTTTACCTATGGCATTGTGGATCACAACAGCTGGCTGTTCACCTGCCCTGTCAGGGTGCTGTGCAGCATTTCAGTGATATCCTTAACCCTGGCACCCAGGGAGGCAACGTACCATCTTAGATTCACGTCTGTTACTGCTGAAATGCCAGTCTGCTCCTCTATTGAATCCTCGATCACTGATCCTTTTCCAACCTTCACCCCGGCCCCTGTGTAGCTGAGTCACCCACAGGACTTGCCTCTGGCTGCACTCCCCGTGAGAACTATTGTCCTCACCAGTACCAGAACTGAATGCCGACTGGAGGAAGCAATGCACTCAGGGAGCTCCTGGTCTTCCTTTCTTGCCTGGTGGTCACTCATTCCCTCTCTGCCTGCATACTCTTAAGCTGCAGGGCAACCCCATACAGAAACGTACTATCCATGTAACTATAAAAACAAAAAAACTGCGGATGCTGGAAATCCAAAACAAAAACAGAATTACCTGGAAAAACTCAGCAGGTCCGGCAGCATCGGCGGAGAAGATCCATGTAACTGTCAGGCTCCTGAGTGCAGCACAGTGATGCCTTCTGCTGTTTGAGCTCCAAAGCCCAGAGCTGCAGCTCCTCCTCCACATGTTGTTGTCCAAGACACGAAAAGTGTCCTGGTGTTCCCACATGTGCATTCCACAGAAACTGAAGTGCCCTGCCATGCCTTTATTTATGAGACATCACTGCAGAAGTTCCTGAGGATAATGTCTAGGCCCAGCCATCTGCAGCTGCTTCATCAGTGACCTTCCTTCCATCATAAGGTCAGAAGTGGGGATGTTCGCTGATGAGTGCACAATGTTCAGCACCATTCACGACTCCTCAGTTACTTAAGCAGTCCAGGTCCAAATGCAGCAAGACCTGGACAATATCCAGGCTTGGGCTGATAAGTGGTAAGTAATATTCGCACTACACAAGTGCCAGGCAATGACCATCTCCAACAAGAGAGAATCTAATTGATGCCCCTTGATATTCAAAGGCATTACTGAATCCTCCACTATCAACTTCCTGGGGTTACCATTGACCAGAAACTGAACTGGACTGGCCATAAAAATACTGTGGCTATAACAGCAGGTCAGAGGCTAGGAATCCTGTAGTGAGTAACTCACTTCCTGACTCCACAAAGCCTGTCCACCATCAACAAGACACAACTCTACTTACCTGCATGAGTGCAGCTCCAACAACACTCAGAAAGCTTGACACCATCCAGGACAAAGCAGTCCGCTTGATTAACACCACATCCACAAACATTTACTCCCTCCACCACCGACGCACAGTAGCAGCAGTGTGTACCGTCTACAAGATGCACTGCAGCAACTCACCAAGGCTCCTTAAACAGCACCTTCCAAACCCACCACGACTACCATCTAGAAGGACAAGGGCAGCAGATAGATAGGAACACCACCACCTGGAAGTTCCCCTCCAAGCCACTCACCATCCTGACTTGGAAATATATCGCTGTTCCTTCACTGTCGCTGGGTCAAAATCCTGGAACTCCCTCCTAACAGCACTGTGGGTGTACCTACACCACATGGACTGCAGTAGTTCAAGAAGGCAGCTCACTACCACGTTCTCAAGGGCAGTTAGGGATGGCAACAAATGCTGGTCCAGCCAGTGACTCTCACATCCCAACAATGAGAAAAAGAAATAAGCTTAAGATTTAAATAACACATGCCAGCTACTCACCAATCAGCTCCTCCCCTCATGCTGACATCACTTTATTTTATAGAAAGGTTAACTTAAATGTTTACTTAACTCTTATTATCCATGAATCTCAGATTTTAATCTAATGACAAATTAGGAACCCTTTAATGTTGCTGATCCTTCTTACTTAATTTTAACTTTATTCCCCTAGATCTGATTAATAGATTAAATACTGATCATAATTATATTATAAATTATATAACAATGTAAAAATATCAGTTAAAGCATATGTTTTATCAAATTGGCTACTTTTAGTTTTTATGCAAAATATTTGATCTAACTTACTTTATAGTTTTATATTAATTTTCTACCTAAAATGTTGCCCTAAGTTGGGGGTGGCTCAGTGAGTAAGTTTCCTGTCTCTAAACTGGAAGTCCTGTGTTCAAGTCCCACTCCAGGACTTGCCAGTGATAGAGGGACCCAGCTACTGGGTGTGTAAACCTGTGTGTATCAGTGCCTATTCCCAGCCTAGATAAATGGAGGGTGGTGGTTAGTGGTAGGAAGTAGCAGCTGACTATAAAACCACCCATCAAATCCAAAAATGATGGCTGCTTAGAAGCTAATCAATTAGTGCTGTGGTGACCCCATGTAACAGGAAATAAGAGGAATTAACCAACCTGTAGATTCACCTCACCCACCTCCTTCAGCAGTGACATCAACAGGATGTTTTTTTTCTTCTGTGTCATTCACAGAGCCTCAAAGAGTCAGACCACCCTCTGTGACCCCTCCGCTCCAGGGCTCTTGCACTGTGACTCTTCCACTCCCCGCTCCTGCTTGCTCCCTCTGTGTTTCCTCTACTCCCAGCCTCACCCTCTGTGTTTCCTCTACTCCCAGTCTCTCCCTCTGTGTTTCCCCTACTCCCGGTCTCTCCCTCTGTGTTTCCCCTACTCCTGGTCTCTCCCTCTGTGTTTCCCCTACTCCCGGTCTCTCCCTCTGTGTTTCCCCTACTCCCGGCCTCTCCCTCTGTGTTTCCCCTACTCCCGGTCTCTCCCTCTGTGTTTCCTCTACTCCCGGTCTCTCCCTCTGTGTTTCCCCTACTCCCGGTCTCTCCCTCTGTGTTTCCTCTACTCCCAGCCTCTCCCTCTGTGTTTCCCCTACTCCCGGTCTCTCCCTGTGACCCTCTACTCCCAGCCTCTCCCTCTGTGTTTCCCCTACTCCCGGTCTCTCCCTGTGATCCTCTACTCCCGGTCTCTCCCTCTGTGTTTCCCCTACTCCCGGTCTCTCCCTCTGTGTTTCGTCTACTCCCAATCTCTCCCTCTGTGTTTCCTCTACTCCTGGTCTCTCCCTGTGACCCTCTACTCCCAGCCTCTCCCTCTGTGTTTCCTCTACTCCCAGTCTCTCCCTCTGTGTTTCCTCTACTCCCGGTCTCTCCCTCTGTGTTTCCTCTACTCCCGGTCTCTCCCTCTGTGTTTCCCCTACTCCCGGTCTCTCCCTCTGTGTTTCCTCTGCTCCCAGTCTCTCCCTCTGTGTTTCCTCTACTCCCGGTCTCTCCCTCTGTGTTTCCTCTACTCCCGGTCTCTCCCTGTGACCCTCTACTCCCGGTCTCTCCCTCTGTGTTTCCTCTACTCCCGGTCTCTCCCTCTGCGTTTCCCCTACTCCTGGTCTCTCCCTCTGT